>NW_027016523.1:300000-500000 GCF_036934945.1 Oncorhynchus masou masou
CTCTGGTGTCTCATGAAGTCCTCACCTATCGGTTAACACAAATATAACGTTACCTACTTCTGAAGGCCAGTGGAAGATTTACACAAATAGTATTAATGCCAGAAGGATGCACTTCTGTGTCCCTTTTTTGATGAGGGGAAAAAGAGTTGCCTCTATTAACGATTTGTCTCCATTGATTCTGATTGGTCAAGGGACGTTCAACACAAACATTCTATCGACAACTGGTATTAGAAGTACAGTTACACAAATTGAAATTCCACTACATTTAAATGCATAGGAATGTTTGGGAAAATGAGAGTGAAAAGTGATGGATTTTGAGGGAGGGAGGAAGGTAGAGTGAAAACTGATGCTCCACTGTGGAATTATTTCTATTTCTCTCCTCAGCTTGTAGCTGGTGCTGGCTGAGGGTCTGCAGTATTGATAAATGATTAACTACCACACCAGATCATGTCTGCCCCATCAGGCAGTGGAGATATGGCAAAATATATCCTTATAGTATGCAGTCCATGAATGTATTGTAGCGACCCTGGTTTATAAGTGCTGATATCGACTCTACCACTTGAGCATGCAACCTCTTAAGGATCCAATCCTTTTTTTCAATTTTCGCCTAAATAACATACCCAAATCTAACTACCTGTAGCTCAGGACCTGAAGCAAGGATATGCATATTTTTGATACCATTTCAATGGAAACACTTTGAAGTTTGTGGAAATGTGAAATGAGTGTAGGAGAATAAAACACATTAGATCTGGTAAAAGATAATACAAAGGAAAAAAACTATTTTTTCCTTCTTTTTCTGAACCATCATCTTTGAAATGAAAGAGAAAGGCCATAATGTATTATTCCAGCCCAGGCACAATTTAGATTTTGGCCACTAGATGGCAGAAGTGTATGTTAGAAGTTTTAGACTGATCCAATGAACCATTGCTTATCTGTTCAAAATGTTGTATTAAGACTGCCCAAATATGCCTAATTAGTTTATTAATACATTATCAAGTTCATAATTGTGACGTGTGCTCCATCTCCAGCCTCCAGGTCACCAGGCTGCTCATTATGGCGCACACCTGTCACCATCGTTACGCGCACCTGCACTCTCCTCAAACAATAGCATGGCATTCTTTCACTGTAATAGCTAATGTAAATTGGACAGTGCAGTTAGATTAACAAGAATGTAAGCTTTCTGCCCATATCAGATATGTCTATGTCCTGGGATATTTTTTTTTACATACAACCTCATGCTAATCACATTAGCCTACGTTAACTGATCTCGTAGAGGTTAAATATTTTTTCTCACTTTGACAGTCGATATCGGTGCTTATAAACCAGGGTAGCTACAGTATATTACTGCTATTCATCAACTCATATGCACAACTGGCTTTCAATTGCTTATAATACCCTAAGTATTGAATTTCATGTCACTTTAGGAAACAATACCTGTGGTCACTTATGCCCAGAGATGTGGACTCAAATCATGTGAGACTTGAGACTTGACTTGGCAAAAAGAAAAACACTTGCCACTCGACTTATTAAGCTTCTATGACTTGTGACTTACCTTGGATTTGTTTTTTAGGTGCATGCCAGCAAAGCCACTACACTACACACAACACTAAACAATACATTAATTGCCCTATAACGGTGACAAATGGTGCCCAAAAACTGTTAGAGCCTAACAGCAGTCCCAACACCTTACACATGCTACACCTGGCTATCAGCACAGTCTGGCAGCGAAACAGTTCATTCAGCCTCATTTACTGCCTTTAAAAAAAGTTGATATGGCTGACTTGCGTAAACAAATGTAGTTTCTACTGACAATTGAGATGTACAAACTATGGCATATGTAACGATTGTCGTTGGTGGAAGAAGGTGAGGACCAATGTGCAGCGTGGTACATGTTCGGCATTTTATTAAATATAACTGAACACTCGATAACAAAGTAACAAAAGGCACAACCCAAACAGCTCTGTCATGTGCAACACACACTAAACAGAAAACAACTACCCACAACCCATAGTAGGAAAACAGGCTGCCTAAGAATGGTTCTCAATCAGAGACAACGATTGACAGCTGCCTCTGATTGGGAACCATACCAGGCCAAACACATAGAAATAGGAAACATAGAACACAAAACATAGAATGCCCACCCCAACTCACGCCCTGACCAAACTAAAATAGAGACATAAAAAGGAACTAAGGTCAGGACTTGACAGCATAAGTGTACTACGAGCGGATGAAAGGCAATTCGTAATTTCGATTAGGACATTATTGAGCGAGCTAGGACGCACGTAGTCAATATAACTATTTGTTCAGCACTTTTGAAACAACAACATAATTCAGAACATAGGCCGTTCTTACAATATTCACCAAGTCAGAACCATAGGATAAATAATGGGGTCATATAAGCAGACAATGTAAGCTCTTACAATATTCAATGATTTACATTTCTCTAAAACAGGCTATAGGCTACATGTGCACCACCAAGTGTGGCAGGGTAGCCTAGTGGTTAGAGTATTGGACTAGTAACTGGGCTGACAAGGTACAAATCTGTCGTTCTGCCCCTGAACAGGCAGATAACCCACTGTTCCTAGGCTGTCATTGAAAATAAGAATTTGTTCTTAACTGATTTGCCTAGTTAAATAAAGAAAAAAGAGAAAGTCAGAACAGTAGGCAAAATTATGAAAAGTGGAAAAGTGACCAAATTATTAGGTTGAGGCACATACTGTAGGCTACTAACAGCTTACTACACAACATACACTTAGTATTACTTTCTTAGCTACAGACAGTATACGTATCTCCCAGGTATTACATAATTTATTCAGCAGCATACAATACATTTTGGACACCTTGTTGTGCTGTGCTCACATGAAAAGGAAGGTGGCGTGGCGGTCCTTCATGGGCAAATTTTGTCATCAAACTTTGTCATCAAAGTCTGGCATTCTCTGGATTTATGGTGCTTTCAAGACAACTGGTAACTCGGAAAAAACAAGGTTGAATCATGATGATGTCAGTGATCTAGAAAGAGCCCAGAGTTCCTGACTTGCAATTCCAAGTTGGATGACCGTGAGCCGCTGATTCCTTCCAAACCACTCATTGTTGAATTTGCGATTTCCAACTTGTTGTGTAATGTTTATGTCCAATGGCCGATGAGCACCGATACATTTTATCTATAATTTATATTCACTATTTCTCTTCATATGACAAGGATTGAACAGGATATGCCAGTAGATGGTCAACTTGATTCATGATGATGACTTCTAGTTTGCTAGCTAAGATTTTGAAAGTATGATGTTGACAATCCAATCAAAGCTACTGTTGATATAACGGGATTTGATGTCATTTTATCTGTGGCTAATGACCTTGAGCCTTCTTGGATGGGCACATCTAATGTAACTCTTTGGTAGCACCCAAGGGGTGTCCCCATGAGTGACAGAACACTGAACCAATCACAGCACAACTAGAGAACATTACCAAACCCTGTGATCCGTATTTTTCGCTGGCTGTCCCACCACCACAGAAAGCACTGAGTTGGGCTGAAACACCTGCATTTTGGAGCTGCTTTACTCAAGAAAGCAAAAACGAGACCAAGTTTGTATGCGGCTTTATTAACTCAATTATTTTATTTATTTTTTTACATTGTTTGCAAACTGATATGTGACACGTATTAATGCCAAAATAACATGCAAAACAGGCACACAAAAAAAAGACGTGGGGCTTCAAACAGGTGGGGCTCTGCCCTGAATTACGGGTCGCCACTGTTGTTTTTTAATAACGGAGTGCTGCAGGTTCTGTGTGTTCTGTTTCTGGACCAATCAGATTCATGAAAATCACAGGTTGTGCAGGCTGGGCACAATGCATGTCATCTAGCGATCTGCTCCACTGTCCTCCGTATATATTTAGCAAATGTGATAACACATCACACCGTAAAGACACAAGCAAGAACTCTTCACAGAAATGTTGCAGCAGCCTACACTTAAACTGTATAGGAAGAAAAAGGGCCAGCCTGATCATTAAGCATGATTAGGTGGGCAGCGTTTTCTGAGCTAAACTGACCAAGATGCCCCTCCAACAACAACAACAAAAACCTCACATAATTCTGCCCAAAAACAATGACAATTTCTCTCAACCAGTGGCATAAGGGTTTTTTAGGTGAGAGTTGATGCCGCCCTGTGATAAGCAGTGCCTACTTTGTCAAAGTCAGGGGCGCAAAATATTTTGCTTGTCCATTCCCAGCGCGCCTCTCCAGGGTGCTTTTGGAGAGACGTATCGCTGCCGTGCTCCACCAACATTCCATCAAAGAAAATAATCTAACATAAATCATGTAGCAGATATTGTATATTGTAGAAAGAGTACGTGGCCTTTTCTGTAGCTACCGGATTGAGATAAAATGTATGACAATGTAATGAGACAGACACTTTTTATGTCATTTAAGTTTCTCTGATCAAATAGCCTAACCTAAATGGCGCTCATTCAAATAAAAAATGTGCTGTCATGTTAACAAACAACATTTACTAAAAACAGGACAGGTCAAAGTAAAATTGACAATATGGAATGGATCATCAATCACAAATGTTGTTCAGGAGTGGCACCCCATTGTCATGATCAGTGGTTTCAAGTTTGTATCAGTCAATTTTTGAAAAGCCGATCATAGCAAAAAAGAAAATGCTTCTGCATTTTCCACTGTGTAAACACATTGCAAATAGGCTCACTGATAACTCCTGATAAAGTTGGGTAGCTGATATTCAGAGCTTAAAATCGCCAAATTGATTAGTCAATGGGAATCAGGACTAATAATGCCAATGTAACGGCCTGTTTTACAAATGGTGGGCCAACCGCATGGATGGGCATTCAGAAAAAAAATCCATTGGGGGCCGACATGGTAGGCTACACCCCAGTAAGCATGAGTCAACTACTTTTGGATGACTTTCTTTGGACTGGACGTCTTTGTTTTGTGTTTTACAAATGGTAAGCTTACCACATAGATGGGCATTCATGAAATAAAATTTCAGGCAACAGTGTAGGCTACATCTCAGTAAGCATGGACTGACACGACACCTTTTGGAAGTCTTTTTTTTGGTGCAGTCCAGACCAAACTTTATTTCAACGTCCACCGACATTGGTCCGGACTAAATCGGAACCAATCATAGAAGTTTATGTTTGATTCAGATGTTGTCCGATCTGGACCTGCCTTGCTTTGGTCCTAACATAGACGTCTATAAATTACATCTTTTCAACTTTCAGTCAGAACAAAAAATGAAACTGATTTCAACATCTGGAAAATACATATTTTTCTGCCTATTTAGAGCCCATGAATTTCTGTTAGGAGAAAATGTGAACGTGATCAAATTTGGTTTAGGCTATATTCAAACTTGGGCAGGCTGGCTAGGCTACCTTTACCTCTTCAACCCAAAATGATTAACTGAAATTAATCAAACAACACAACACAGATTACATAAATAGACTGTGTGAGTTACTTTTTAATTGCAGTTGCATAGGTCTACACGGTGCAAAACTGCATAAAGCAAGCTCAGCCCTGTGCGCTTCAGTGTCCAATTGCAGTGGGCGTGTCTGTGTAAAGGAATGTTTTAAAATATAATTCAGTACAAGGTTGCTGCAGTTTGACGGGGTTTTCATCCTCCCTAAGGCCAGGAGTTTTCCCGGAATTTCTTAAAAACCATGTGACCTGTTTAGAAAATATCTGTATACCTAAGCAGAGTTGGGCTAGTAACCAAAGGTTGATGGTTTGAATCCCAGAGCCTACTAGGTGAAAAAGCTTTTGGTGTGCCCTTGAGCAAGACACATAATCCTAATTGCTCCTGTAAATCACTCTGGATAAGAGTGTCTGCTTAATGATTAAAGTGTAAATCTGGTCTGATTGCCCATATAAAAAGCTTTTTACATCTACTGAATCGCTGTCAGACCCTATAGAGTTAGGAAAACCTCCGGGCCCTAGGGATTTTCTTTTTGCCCCACAACTCTGGTTGTTGATCACTGCTAGACAACCCAAAAATATTTGAGTTTGGTTTCAAGGACTACAGTATGTGGTAGTGGGGGGAAAGGGAAAAAGGGAAAAAGGGATGCAGTTTGTAAAACATGTGGGTCCAAAATCACTGAATCGTTGCAATTGCAATGAAATTGGCATAAAACACTTAAACATTGACTTGAGGACTCGAAACCTCGAATTTTGGGACGTGTGGCTTGACTCGACCTAAGCTGGGGAACTTGAGACTAGCTCATTATTACTTGGGACTTGACTCGAGACACGAAGGTTGTGGCTTGCTTAGGACTTGCAAAATTGTAACTTGGTCCCATCTCTGCTTATGTCAAATGCTGAATTTAATAACAAGGCAATTGCACAGTTACTAAAGCCTTGCTGTAGACACTGATGCATTGTCTGCTTTTATGTGACTTGTCAAGGGATCTAAACCATTTCTGCCACCCAACCCCACATGGTCTGACACTGTTTTGTCAATGTAATTACTGACAGCATGCCTGATCCCCATAGTTTACATGGGCAGTGTTGTCATGTTTGCCAGTTTGGGCAAAGCCCAGTAACGGCCACAAAATGTCAGTGACTCAGTGTGAAAGGAGGTTTGAGTGCTGCCACTACAACAAACTCTGAGCGGTTGTTTTGGGCCATGTACAGGGCCCGGCAAGTACAGAACGTGACATATCATTTGAAATCTACAACCATTATGTTTTTGGAAATTGAACTAAAATCTTACTGCTGGCACTGTCATAAGAATCCCCCCCCCACCCACCTCCATAAATCATGCACTATGGTCATATAGTGTATGCAATGTAGGTCAAGTTACCAAAAGTGATAAGTATTCAACCCCCTTAGTCAATACAGCAGCGATTACAGCTACTGTATGTCTTTCTGGGTAAGTCTCTAAGAGCTTCCACACCTGGATTGTGCAACATTTGCCCATTATTCTTTTCCAAATTCTTCAAGCTCTGTCAAATTGTTTGTTTATCTCTGCTAGACATTCATTTTCAGGTCTTGCCATAGATTTTCAAGCAGATTTAAGTCAAAACTGTAACTCAGCCACTCAGGAACATTCACTGCTGGATGGATTCGTCTCCCAGTGTCTGGTGGAAAGCAGACTGAACCAGGTTTTCCTCTAAGATCTTGCCTGTGCTTAGTTCCACTAGATTTCTTTTTCATCCTGAGAAACTCTGCAGTCCTTAAAGATGACAACCATACCCATAATAATGAAGAGTGGTACTCAGTGCTGAGTTGTGTTGGACATAATGCTTTGTTTTCAGGAAATAAAGTAATTTCTTTGCAATTTTTTTGCAGTTTTACTTAAGTGTCTTATTGCAAACAGGATGCTTTTTTAAAAATATATTTTATTCTGTACAGGTTTCCTTGTTTTCACTCTGTCAATTAGGTTAATATTGTTTGTTCATCCTCAGTTTTCTCCTATCACAGCCAAACTCTGTAACCGAGTATTTTCCTTCTTCTCCGGCAAATTAATTTACCCATCTACCAATAGGTGCCCTTCTTTGCGAGGCATTGGGAAATCTCCCTGCTCTTTATGGTTGAATCTGTGTTTGTAATTCACTGCTCAACTGAGGGACCTTACAGATAATTGTATGTGTGGGATACAGAGAAGAGGTAGTCGTTCAAAAATCATGTTAATCACTATTATTGCACAAAGTGAGACCCTGCAACTTATTATGTGACTTGTTAATTTGAAGATTTTGTTGTTTTGTAAAACATACAGTAATTCCACTTGGACATTACGTGTAGGCCCGTAGGCCCATAGGCCCATAGGCCAGTGACACAAAATCTCTATTTAATCCCTTTTAAATTCAGGCTGTAACACAACAACAATGTGTAAAAGTCAAGGGGTGTGAATACACAGTATATCATTCCTGTAAAACGAAAAATGACGGCATGACACATTGCACAAGTCCTGAGCTTTTAAAATGGCTGAGTTCCTATGGGAATTTGCATATGTTTAGAGTGCCACCATAAGGTCTTAATAAAAAAAAACGAAAAACATTTTGGAACAGTATTTGGTGACTTATTTTATTTCGAACCTAGACTTTCAAATATCTTGTTCCCTGACATGGTGGACAATTGGGGGAACCCACTGTCTTCTCTGGGTAAACTTCTATCGAGTGCAACAAACTTTCCTTCATCACTCCTGTTGAAACCAATATGTGGAGAGACGATTAGACCTTTTTCTTTAGCTCCACTGTTAAACTTATGAAGAAATGTTTTATCAACTTTGCCATGGCTAGACAGTAGACACTCAATCTGCTTTTCCCCTAATATGATATGAGACCCTTTTCAATCAAACCCGGGAAATGTCAGAAATAACACTTATGATGCAATGTCTGGCTATTTAAATTAATATTCAGTTGGTTTACTTTTGGTATCATAATCCAAACAGACATGAGGAAGAAGACAAATGTTTGTAATTTATTTTGGAAACCTGGTCAAATACCCTAGAGCTGAAATATATCCTGACCTTCATTAGTTACAGTTAGTAACAGGCTTTAGGTCTGAATCCAATGTATCAACATTCATTTCAGGAGAAAATGCATTACAACACATGACTCACGCTCACACGTGTAGAGCCAAATACAACACTACAGGATATACGGTACTGCACCATATATAATATAATGCCACTATGATTGTTGAGTTCAAAAAAATATCTTAACAATTTCTTCACCAACAGCAATTTTTCAATCAAACCGAAATGTTAATTTGCTGTAAACATAACAATGGACCACTTTATATGTCATGAAGATATTGTTTATGTGCAATAAATAGCATGACTAGTTTATATTTGATCCTCTTTGATCTCAGCGTGAAGACTGGTGCTGGATTCGGAGGCTGCACGGCATACAGTGTCTCACGTGTACAGTTCTCTGACTTACGTTAAAGCAAACGTGCTGAAATGTTCTCAATCACCCTCAAATGTAAAACAGGACCATCACTTCTGTGGCGCTCCATGTGTTGCCCATACACATTACTACAGTAGGATACAACAGTTCTTTGAGAAATGTTTTTTTTTCTCAAGGGGTTATCACCTTCGGCTTTAGCATGGGACCTGCACAGTGTACACTAACCAAAACAGACATCTGTGAAGATCGTCAATGACAAGAACTGGGATTGTTAAAGGTCGTTATCATCCCTTTGTAATATCCCACCCACACATGATATGTTATACAACATGGTCATATTGTGAGGGTCATATTATTTATTATGAGGACAACTTTACTCACACATACAGCTCATATAAACAGCCATATAAGTATAATCTATGGAACCACACATACCAGCCATCGCTAATCTATTATGAAATGCATGCTGGGAACTGCATGAGACATACTACCTTGTATTTTAGGAAATTCACTAAGGTGGGACACACTGGTAGACGGTATAACATCCCATCTCTGCCACATAATAGGATTCCACATAACTGACTACTTTATGGCAGTGAGTGAAAGACCAAGTGGTGGAACCTAACCTTGATGTATGTTCCGTAACCTAAAACCTACATATGTTCCATGGGGACATTTGGTGACGATGTCAGTGTAAAAACTATAAGGGTTACGAGGGTGTTCGTGCCTTCAAGCCGTGCTCTCACCATAAAAATAGTGACTGGCTCGCATTACCTCGAGGACAAGAGGAATTTCAGCATGAAAAGGCCCTAGAATGACTAGCAAGGGATACATTTTCTACACATGTTCACATTGGCAGTAGAGTACATGTTCTTAGAAAAACAATGTGAGGTCTCATTTGACAATCATGTCTATTATCTAATTAATTCACAGTTTGCTAAATAAAATGTATGCATATCACATTCTACCAAAACTCCATACAAGTGGAGATACAAAAGACAGATAATTTCATACCAAAAACAAACACAATTTCACTCCTCTTATTCACTCCATGTGAGCATGTTTATTGCATCCTAAATCTTGAAATCTTATTTACATCCACCCACATGTCTTCATCTGGGAAAGCTCACTATTTCTTTGGCAAAGAATGAATGAAAACATTCTTCATCATGACCAGTCCTCGCTTTCCATTGAACAACAGGTGTTTCTCATCAGCCCCACACTGCCTCCCCCTCACCCAGACAGACACTCATGGGAGCTTTGTAATCATGGTTCTCTTCCTCTGTTGGGGGTTTCCCCCTGCTTACCACATCCCAATGGTCCCAGGACATGATGACCAACAGTCTACCAGCTGCTCAGAACTAGATGCCTATCATGGAGAAATGAGAAAGGATTTTGACACATGACAATAAATTCTGTAAAAAAGATTTGTCACGTACTTCGTAAACAACAGGTGTAGACTATCAGTGAAATGCTTACTTACGTGCCCTTCCCAACAATGCAGAGAGAAAGAAAATAGAGAAATAATAACACAAGGAATGAATACCCAGTAAGTAACGATAACTTGGCTATATACGGGGTTGCAGTCGATGTGCAGGGGTACGAGGTAATTGCGGTAGATATGTACATACACTGAATACCTTCCTAATATTGAGTTGCACCCTATTTTGCCCTTTGAACAGCCTCAATTTGTCTGGGCATGGACTCTACAAGGTGTCGAAAGCATTTGTTACGGTTTTCTTTGTGCGAAGGAGAGTCGGACCAAAATGCGGCGTGTAGATTGCGTTCCATGTTTAATAAACAAAAGTAAACACGAATCAAAATACAAAAAACAACAAACGTAACAAGAAAACCGAAAACAGCCTATACTGGTGTAAACTAACACCGAACAAGGACAGGAAAAGGACATAAGGACAATCACCCACGAAACACTCAAAGAATATGGCTGCCTAAATATGGTTCCCAATCAGAGACAACGATTAACACCTGCCTCTGATTGACAACCACTTCAGACAGCCATAGATTCACCTAGAACACCCCACTAAGCTACCATCCCAATACAGGCTCTGGCTGCTCCATGCTGACTGGCGGCTCTGGCTGCTCCATGCAGACTGGCGGCTCTGGCTGCTCCATGCAGACTGGCGGCTCTGGCTGCTCCATGCAGACTGGCGGCTCTGGCGGCTTCTTGCAGACTGGCAGCTCTGGCGACTTCTTGCAGTCTGGCAGCTCTGGCGGCTTCTTGCAGACTGGCAGCTCTGGCAGCTCCTTGCAGACTGGCAGCTTCTTTCCACACTGGCAGCTCCTTGCAGACTGACTACTCCATGCAGACTGGCAGCTCTAGCTGCTCCATGCAGACTGGCAGCTCTGGCTGCTCCATGCAGACTGGCAGCTCTGGCTGCTCCATGCAGGCTGGCAGCTCTGGCTGCGCTGAACAGGCAGGAGACTCCAGCAGCGCTAAACAGGCAGGAGACACCGGCAGCGCAGGAGAGGAGGAAGGCTCTGGCAGCGCTGGAGAGTAGAGGCGCACTGTAGGCCTGATGAGTGGTGCTGGCACTGGTGGTACTGGGCCGAGGACACGCACAGGAAGCCTGGTGCGGGGAGCTGCCACCGGAGGGCTGGTGCGTGGAGGTGGTACTGGGTAGACCGGACCGTGCAGGCGCACTGGAGCTCTTGAGCACCGAGCCTGCCCAACCTTACCTGGTTGAATACTCCCGGTCGCTCTGCCAGTGCGGCGAGGTGGAATAGCCCGCACTGGGCTATGCCCCCCCAAGAAATTTTTGGGGCTGACTCTCGAGCTTCCATCCGCGTCGCCGTGCTGCCTCCTCATACCAGCGCCTCTCCGCTTTCTTCGCCTCCAGTTCTTCCTTGGGGCGGCGATATTCTCCAGGCTGAGCCCAGGGTCCTTCTCCGTCTAGGATTTCCTCCCAAGTACAGAAATCCTTATTATGTATCTCCTGCTGCCGCTGCCTGTTGTCACGCCGCTTGGTCCTGTTGTGGTGGGTGATTCTGTTACGGTTTTCTTTGTGCGAAGGAGAGTCGGACCAAAATGCGGCGTGTAGATTGCGATCCATGTTTAGTAAACAAAAGTAAACACGAATCAAAATACAAAAAACAACAAACGTAACAAGAAACCCGTAAACAGCCTATAGTGGTGTAAACTAACACCGAACAAGGACAGGAAAAGGACATAAGGACAATCACCCACAAAACACTCAAAGAATATGGCTGCCTAAATATGGTTCCCATTCAGAGACAACGATCAACACCTGCCTCTGATTGAGAACCACTTCAGACAGCCATAGATTCACCTAGAACACCCCACTAAGCTACCATCCCAATACATGTGAAAAACAATACAAAACACACCACATACAAAAACCCATGCCACACCCTTGCCTGACCAAATAAATGAAGAAAACACAAAATACTTAGACCAGGGCGTGACAGCATTCCACATTCCCATGTTGACTCCAATGCGTCCCACAGTTGTGTCAATTTGGCTGGATGTCCTTTGGGTGGTGGACCATTCTTGATACACACAGGAAACTGTTGAGCGTGAAAAACCCAGCACTCAAACTTGTACACATAGCACCTACCCTGTTCAAAGGCACTTACATCTTTAGTCTTGCCGATTCACCTTGTGAATGGCACACATACACGATCCATGCCTCAGTTGTCTCAAGGCTTAAAAATCCTTCTTTAACCTGTCTCCAGGATCATAGCGTTCAGCTGAATTCACCTGGTCCGTCTATGTCATGTAAAGACCAGGTGTTCCTAATGTTTTGTACACTGTAGGTATGGATTAAGTGACTAGGCAACAGGATAGATAATAAACAGTAGCAGGAGTGTATGTGATGTGTCAAAAGAGTGCAAAAAGGGTCAATGCAGATAGTCCGGTGTAAGGGCCGACGCCGGACAGGAGAAGCAGGTTTGGGGAGTCAGACCTTTATTCGGGAACAGACAAGGAAACAAGACAGGAACAGCGTCAGAACACAGGTAACACGGACAAGAGACAATTAATCCCGAAGCAGCGAACAGGGAACAGAGCTTGGGAACAGATCGATATAGGGAAGGTAATGACACAAGTAAGTGAGTCTGATAA
Source organism: Oncorhynchus masou masou (assembly GCF_036934945.1). NCBI lineage: Eukaryota > Metazoa > Chordata > Actinopteri > Salmoniformes > Salmonidae > Oncorhynchus > Oncorhynchus masou. The sequence continues at coordinate 312,962 of NW_027016523.1, forward strand.
TCGCTGATGTGCGTGACGGGGGAAGGCAGGTGTGCGTACTGATGGTGGCTTGAGTGCATAATGCCGGGAATCCTGGCGCCCCCGAGCGCAAGGGGGAGGAAGAGCGGGAGCAGCCGTGAGAGTCCGGATAGCTATTGGTTAACGATTTAACTAATTATTTAGCAATCATGTAGCTTGGGGTTAAGCTGTTCAGGGTGTGTTGGTTCCAGACTGTAGTGAGTGTTTCTCCTCATTGCCCTCTAGAGAGGCCTTTTAACTTATTTGGCCGGACATGAACTTTCTAGGCCCCCTCACCACCACCCATACTAAGCTCAGCTACATCTAAATGAGCCCAGTTTGATAATGACCAACGGAAATGTTCTCCCTTAGTCCCAGAATGTTGCCAATGCAAATACTACAGTGCTTTGCAAAAGTATTCATCCTCCTTTGCGTTTTTCTTATTTTGTTGCATTGCAACATTTAATTTAAATAGATTTTTATTTGGATTTCATGCAATGGACATACACAAAATAGTCCAAATTGGTGAAGTGAAATGAAAATAATTACTTGTTTCAAAAAAATAATATATAATAATTAAAAACGTAAAAGTGGTGCGTGCATATGTATTCACCCCCTTTGCTATGAAGGCCCTAAATAAGATCTGGTCCAACCAAAAGGTTGCCCACCAAAAGGTCCGCCCTCACGGACCAGGCAAGGAGGGCATTAACCAGAGAGGCAACAAAGAGACCAAAGATAACCCTGAAGGAGCTGCAAAGCTCCACAGCGGAGATTGGAGTATCTGTCCATAGGACCACTTTATGCCATACACTCCACAGAAGAGTGACCAGAAAAAGCATTTGCTTAAAGAAGAAAATAAGCAAATACGTTTGGCATGTGGGAGACTTCCCAAACATATGGAAGGAGGTACTCTGGTCAGATGAGACTAAAATTGAGCTTTTTGGTCATCCCCACAATGAAGCATGGTGGTGGCAGCATCATGCAATGGGGATGTTTTTCATTGGAAAGGACTGGGAAACTGGTCAGAATAGAAGGAATGATGGATGGTGCTAAATACAGGGAAAATCTTGATGGAAACCTGTTCCAGAGATTTGAGACTGGGGCGGAGGTTCACCTTCCAGCAGGACAATGACCCTAAGCATACTGCTAAAGCAACACTCAAGTGGTTTAAGGGGAAACATTTAAATGTCTTGGAATGGCCTAGTCAAAGCCCAGACCTCAATCCAATTGAGAATCTGTGGTATGACTTAAACACTCAAGTTTTCAGTTTAGTTGTTTTATTTCTTGTTTGTTTCACAATAAAAAATAATTTGCATCTTCAAAGTGGTAAGCATGCTGTGTAAATCAAATGATACAACCCCCCCCCCTGAAAAATCTATTTTAATTCCAGGTTGTAAGGCAACAAGATAGGAAAAATGCCAAGGAGGGTGAATACTTTTGCAAGCCACTGTAAAAGCTTCCCTCAGCCCAAACTAGCCTTCCTGAAGATTTTCTTGCATTTTTTCATGCACATATTTTTTACTTGAATCAGGGTGATTTGAATAGGAATGTGTATTTTCTAATATATTTAATTGTCTTGTTCACATTGAGAAGAATGACTTTCAGGATGGAAATCTATGGTATTTATTCCTCAAAATAATACATCCATGAAGAGGCATCCATTTACTTTTCAGTGTTTCCCTCTAGATACAGCCTTCATCTCTGACACAGGCTGGTGACTTAGATGGCCATGGCATATGGTTGAGATGATTTCCATGCTAACCAAACCATCCAGGGACCACTCGTGGCTGGGGGCATTGTCATCTGATGGGGGGCACAGCCATGGTAGCCAAAATAATGGCCTGCCTAGCATTTTTATACATTACCCAAAGCATGATGGGATGTTAATTGCTTAATTAACTCAGGAACCACAACTGTGTGGAAGCACCTGCTATCAATATACTTTGTATCCCTCATTTACTCAAGTGTTTCCATTAGTTCGGCAGTTACCTGTATATCAAGAAGTCACCTCTGTGGTCCGGCCTTGTTAAAGTTTCACACACATTCAGATCAGTGGCGGGCTTAAGATGAGGGAGTACGATAATTTTTTGGGAGTTACAACATATTGGTTGACTGTCATTCATATTCATTCACCCAGTTCAATGCAACATCGATCGGTTTCGTCTACTAAACTAAAAGAACGATGAACGGATAAGAGGCATTCCGTAATTTCGATTAAGGCATATCTAAAGGCTAATGGATACTGGTAAAATCATCTGTAAGATCATCTTGATCAAGTATATCCATAACCCAATTCAACTTCAATCTACTGAAGTAAGAATTCATCTGCTATGATAAAATGCATATAATAAATTAGATCCACTGCATTTTCCAAATGTGACCGCTAAGATATTTTCTTATGACACAAGCATCATGGATTCAATGTATTGAAAATGAAGGCACATATATAAAATAGACCCTTTAAACATTATATTTAAAAAATAATAGTAATGCCAACAATGTATTGTTTAAAAAAATCTGTTGAATAGACTTCTGCACTTGATTTGATTTAGAACTACTTTAATGTAACATTTCCTTGAGTGTCCTGAAAGGCATCTGCCAAGCGAAATGTATATAATTTATTATTAACACGTCAAATGGGCTAAGTAAGAAGTTGGGATGAAATTAGCATGTTTTAATGGAAGCTGATGGACCACGCCAAAAACATTCAGGGGCGGACTGGCCATCTGGCATTTTGCACATTTGCCAGATGGGCTGGTCCATTTCTTGCCCAGTGGGCCTGTATAATTTCATTTTTTTTGCGCAGAATTGTCATTATCTGGCTCATAATGGGGGCCTCAAGGAAAATAATGAGCCAGTGTGGGGGCTTGAAGGAAAAGAATGGGCCGGTGTGGGGGCCTCAAGGAAAATAATGAGCCAGTGTGGGGGCTTGAAGGAAAAGAATGGGCCGGTGTGGGGGCCTCAAGGAAAATAATGGGCCTGTGTGTTAGCAATGCCAGGGACGATTTTTTTTATCCCAGTCCGCCACTGCAAACATTGGAGATAACTTGATGTAATAAAATATTCCACAGCTGCCTGGTGGAATTTGGAGGCTCCAACAAAAGAATAATAAACATATAAACGTGTTAACATTTTGGATAAGAAGGAGGACTATTGAAATGGATGGGGTTTGACTATTTCATATTTTGGACAAAAACTAAGATGCTGACCATTCACGCCAAGGATTTGATGGTTTATGAGTTCTTCAAATGTATAGAGTTCTTAAAATGTATGTTGTTCATGTAGTGCAAAATCTGAATGATGAACAATCATTTGAAATCTGACCCCTCCTAAAAATAGCCGCTGATACCTGCAACAGACAACCATCCAAGACAATTCACCTCAAAAACTCTCCAGACACAACACTGGACAAATAGCGAAAAAACAAGGAAGACTTTCACTTCAGGGAAAACACACTTAGACAAGATCAGACATTTGTATCACAAATATAAACAGTTCCTCTATGGGAAAGAAGAATCTAAACAGCGGCTGGCTCAGTATCAACTATCTGCACAGCTGTGTCTCTCAGACTCCATGTGGTGCATCCTGCTGGGGAGGAATCTGTTTGAGCCTAGATGGAGGACACAGGGAGACTCCTCTCCTCCTTTACCTGCAGGAGCAAGACGGGTGTACACAAGAGAGTAAAACACTCTAATGATTTAAGACTGAGAGAATTAACAGACTGCTAGACTAATGAGGTACACTTTTATGACAAAGGCAAATTAAAATCAGTTGTCAATTCCAAGGCTTCCTGTAAGTGTAATCTGTGTTACTAAGCCTCCCACAGCATGGTAAAACAACACTTGACATTACAGACGATCTATACTCAGATACTATTACTGGATTATAGTGACAATTCACATGGGAAACTAAAAGTAGGAAATGATCATTCAATTACTTGGAACTGCTGTTATCTGCATACTGTATTACCATATACTGTACACTGTACAGTATTCTCCTGTTTTTATTTTCCAGTGTCTGGTACATGGGAGGGACAGGTAATGACAGGAGCAGATGAGGACAGGCTTTAATTCATGACTGCGGACCCAACTGCTTCACTTTAATGAGTCAGTTGGAGAGCTCTTGGCCGTCCTCCTAGTACTCATTCAATTGGTGTTGCTGCTCTCCTGTTGGCTTTGGAACCTCAGTGGAAAACTAGTGTCTGAATGCTGAATGCTTGACCTTTGAGGACAACCCCCTTCTAGTTCTGAAAGACCACTTCATTCCTTCCTGAAGTGTTGCTTGGCAGATTATGAATTAAAGACTTTCTGCGCCATTTTCAATGAAGTCAAGCCATTTGTGTGTTTTTGGTTTTTGGTGGTTCTGACCATTTTTTTTTTTTTTTACATTGAAAACTTTCCAGAAACAGTATTTGTGTCGAGATGAACAGTACACATGGAAAAGGTTACGACATCAGGAACGCATCGGATGTAAGGCTGCATAAAGAATGCGATTGTAAGGAGATTTTACACAAAGCAGTAACCTCAGTATAAGTGGATGAGGAATTCCGGTTCAGTAACTTCATTCTGGTTCCTCCATTCCAAAGGTATCAAGTGAATTTAATAAGTGCTTCCATTGTCCTACTCTGGGAAAATGGTGTTCTGTAAAGATTGAATCCTTTCAATATCCAATATTTGATGCATTACTGGGTATTTCTTCACATTTCCACAGTCTTGAAACAGTCTTGAGTCTTGTTTTTAAAATAAATGCCAAACCAAATTCTTGAATTAAAACTAACGTATTCAGTATCTAAATTGTAGAGGAAAACTAACATGAGTTAGATATGCTGTAGTTTACAGAGTGTTTTAGGACTATGAAATTATAAATGGCACGGTTCAATACAAAAGACAGAAGATTTGATATAAAACCTTCATAAATGTGGAGCCTGTCAGTCTATCCCAGAGCAAAACACAAACACAGTCCGATACTTGGAGCTGCTGTCTGGGTGGTAAGGTAACAAGGATAAGGATACAGATATCCACATAGTGATCAAGACCAAAAGCAGAGTTGACTAAGGCATGTAGCGTAATATGGGTGCTACAAATGGGCAGACGTAACTACAGAATTCTTAATACAGTCATTCAGAGAGCAACGGTGATATTAAGGTGGCTAGCTCCAACCACTCATCTTTGACAAGAGCAGTGTTCATCATTTTCCAACTTACAACAAAACAATCAAGAGTTCTCCACTTCTTATCTGGTGTGGTTCTTTTACCCTACAACAACCGTGACACATTACAGTATATCATCAAAAGGCACCGACCATTAACACGGTTTCATTCAAATATAAAGATTTTCCACGTGTATGTTCTCATGTTCGTTTCTATGAGTAATTTCCTTTTCTGAGCCTTAATTCCAACAACTCCTCATACTAGCCTTTTCAGTGACCTCTTAAAGATAGAGTTTGCTTCTCAATCACTTTTAATGAATTGTTCAATACTTGGTATATTTGTCCAATGTCCATGCATGTTCCAATTATTTTAGCCTGTTTAGGCTTAAAATGATGTCTAGTGATTTATGCAACGAATCACTATAAATCTGACCATTTGATTAATAGCTTACAATCAATTGTAAATTGTTAAACAAAGATACAAAGACAAGTTCTCAAGCGTTCTTTAAACGTATACTCAGCTCTGTGGTTCGATTGTAAATCAGAAACTTGTGGGAACCACTGTGGTTATGGTTCCCTCTCTTTGAACCTCCATACACACAGACAGGCAGGGTGTTTTGACTTGCCAATGTGTCTGACATTATGTCTCCACTAGGATCTGTCCTCAGAGGGTCGATGTGAATTTAGTACTGTCATATCACACCAGGGAGAAAAGCCTTTGAAACATGCAAAGGCAGGCATCTTAGTGATGGTATTATTATTGTAAGAGGGCACATCAAAGCAGTGTGGTAGACTGTTTGGAATCAAATGTAATATCAAGTTACTTATTCAATAGAAAGTTCATCTAACCACATACTGTACCTATCAGTCCTCATATGGTTGTCCTCTGTGAAAAAAAAGAAGGAACGGTCACCCAGTCAGATCTTCGGGGGTCAAGTGTCAATTTGTGTTCAGTGTTATGAGTCAAATCAAAAGACAATTTTCCAACGTATGTACATGTTGTTGGACAATACACTTTTTTGAATGGAATTTAAAAGTGCAATGAGGACAATAGTTTTTTTTAAAGGAATTCTATTTTCTGAACATAAAACAGTCCATGTCATTAGGAAGCACGGCAGACATGCCATCCCATCCGGCAGAACAAATACAGTATAATCAATGAAATCTGTGTTGTAGTCTACAGAGAACATTTGACATAATTGCAGGTCTGAGCCATATGAAGCTTGTACATTGTCTGACAATGAGGGAGACAACTGGAAGTGAATTAGGGAGCCAGTGAAGATCTCTCACAACCAGAGTCTCTGAGACATAACTCACTTTAAACACTTGCCACAAATTGATCTCAGAGGCACGTTGGGTTATGGCAAATTCTGACAAACAAAAAGACAGTAACCAGACATGGTGACTAGTACCAGGATGTTGCCACAACTGAGTTGGACTTATTTGTGTATAGACAATAGAATTTCATGATTTAGGGCTATGGTTGGTTATGATGGTTTTATAAAGAATAATGAAATAGTCATTGTTTAGTCTACTATTAGTAGTCATGATTCAGAAATGCTGAGGGGTCAGGCTTTGAAGTGATTGTTCTTCTTATTTCCATACTCCCTTCCTAATCAGAACAGTAGTACATATCGGCTTCAAAGAAGAGTTGGTTTTGACACAAATCTGTATGTTTATACTGCGGTTAACATCTTAAAAGCAGAGAGGATTCGTTTTTCCTGCACTTAACAATATCTTATAAGCAAAGGTATTTTAGTTTCACTGTTCTGATTCTCATATTTCCTTTGATAGCTAAAGATCAAAACCCCTAAAGGGTTAGGCTACGTACATTAGTGGATATGGTTTATTCAAATTGTTCATGGTTAACACATATCATCTGGTCACAAAACCATACCTGCAGGCAGTTTAGCACTCACTGTTATATGCAGGGCTCTATCAAATAAAAAGCTTGTATCAAATTTATTTGAAGATCCAAGAAGCAAATAAAATGTTTTTAATAAGCTGTTTTACAGTCGTTAATGTTTGCATCCAGGCGGAGAATGTGAAAACACTTGGATCCTTTGATGGAGTGTTTTTAACAGTTTCCCATGTCTGCTGGGGTAGCAGTATTGACCTCCAAATGCCTCTTCTCCCACTCTTTCTCCAGGGCTTTCTTCTACAGAATCCCCTGTAAGGGATTTTCTCTTCATCATGATAAATATAAATAATCTCAGTTGTTCCTTACGTCAGAGTTCTGACCTTATTCGGGCACTCACATGGAGTTGGTTTCTTTGGATAGGGATCTGCAAGAATTTGCCAGGTGCTCTTTGAGCCAAAAATTCATAGGAATAACAGCCAGATCACTATCAAATAGTTATTATTAAGCTACACGTAAATCAATTTTTGATAATTAAACTCATCAACCATTGCTGTACTCTGAAAGAGCCTCCGTTTTAAGTTAAGAGAAAATTAGGTCATCTTGCATTCTGAACATTCTAATCTTTAGACAGCCCCCTTTGGTGGCCTCCCATGTTGCATTTCAGAGTGTTTTTCTTAGTGTACCATGTTTGAAGTATTTAACCTGAACCTTATGTTCATGCCAATATAATAAAGGCTTTTAAACGTTCCACAATTTAAAGAGTGCCGGGGAAATGTTTTGAAAACTGAAGTAAGCTCTAATAACTCCAAAGAGCACCTTGTTTAAACACACACCCAAGCACTGCTCATAACTTTGCTTTCAATTCTAAGTGTCTTTGATGGGTACATCCCTGTTCCAAGTCTGCATGTTTTGTTTTAGTTTTTTTTAGGGGGTAGATCAGCTTTAATATTGCAGATAGATTGTAGCTTCAATCAATGTAATTGTCTTCATCATTTCTAATCAATATAAGAAATATATTTATATACACTACCGGTCAAACGTTTTAGAACACCTACTCATTTAAGGGTTTTTCTTTATTTTTACTATTTTATACACTGTAGAATAATAGTGAATACATCAAAACTATGAAATAACACATATGGAATCATGTAGTAACCAAAAAAGTGTTAAACAAATCAAAACATATTTTGTATTTGAGATTCTTTAAATAGCCACCCTTTGCCTTGATGACAGCTTTACACACTTTTGGCATTCTCTCAACCAGCTTCAAGAGGTAGTCACCTGGAATGCATTTAAATTAACAGGCGTGCCTTCTTAAAATTGTATTTGTGGAATTTCTTTCCTTCTTAATGCGTTTGAGACAATCAGTTGTGTTGTAACAAAATAGGGGTGCTATACAGAAGACAGCCCTATTTGGTAAAATACCAAGTCCATATTATGGCAAGAACAGCTCAAATAAGCAAGGAGAAATGACAGTCCATCATTACTTTGAGACATGAAGGTCAGTCAATCTGGAAAATGTCAAGTTTCTTCAAGTGCAGTTGCAAAAACCATCAAGCGCTATGATGAAACTGTCTCTCATGAAGACCGCCACAAGAAAGGAAGACACAGAGTTACCTGTGCTGCCCAGGATAAGTTACCAGCCTCAGAAATTGCAGCCCAAATAAATGCTTCACATAGTTAATTTAAAGCACTCCAAATCTTTTTTCCATCATACTTTATAGCATTTATTTTAGTTTCATAATCCAGTTTCTTATTTTTTTTTTCAGTGTGGTCACATAATTTCTCAATGTACAGTAAGTTTGCCAATCAGCTGTACAGCCAGACTTATTAGCCACTCCTTTTGCTTCATCTCTCTCAACCACAAATGTTTTAAATTCCTCATCAATCCATGGTGCTGTAACAGTTCTAACATTTCTTAATAGGTGCTTGTTTATCAATAACTGGGAAGAAGCAATTTCATAAAGGCATCAAGTGCAGCCACTGCACACTCCTCATTACACACATCTGACCAATAAATATTTTTTACATCTTGAACATAGGAGTCATTACAAAACATTTTGTATGATATCTTATAAACTATTTTCGGCCTGGCCTTAGGAACTTTTCTGGATATAGCTATTATAATATGGTCACTAAATTTTCTACTCATGTGGTACGGTATGGTATGCCTGTTCTTGTACAGTATGTGTGCCAATCTTAATAGTGCAGTTAATATTGTACAGTTGTAGACCTTCTCCTTCAATTGCATGTTCCATGTGATCTTTTCATACTAAGTGTTCCTGTACCTATAGGCCTATGTGTAGCTATAACCTTGGAAATTGATTTGGGTCTGCTCTTATACCTGCGTATTAATACTCACTCTACTAAATACATTTTGGGAGGGATTGGCATCTGCCATGTGATCATACTGTATCTAATGTTTGCAGCTACAGTGCACACCACAGACATGAGACTGAAACAAAATATACATTTTCAGTAGTTTTATTGAAAAATGCCTCTTCTGTTTCAGAAATAAATAAGAAAATAAGGCTGTGGAGTTCACAATGTGCAGTTAAAACATGAGAAAAGCAATTCTATGTCCATAGTCTTGCAAACAAATTCCAACTGCATTTGGTACTGATACAAAACAACTATATATTTTTTTCTTTTTTTTCTTTACTAAATATACAACACAGACATGCAATTCCACCTTCGGTAAAAAAAATCAGCTGTGAGTTGGTATTATAAAAACAGACACACATTCGGTCTAAAGTAACTAATTGAAAGATGGATTTACCAGTCGTTGAGAACCTTAATGGAGCTTGAACCAGTAACCCTCTTTCTGATGAGGAGGGTGGCAAACATGAGAAAAGCAATTCTATGTCCATAGTCTTGCAAACAAATTCCAACTGCATTTTGTACTGATACAAAACAACTATATATTTTTTTTCTTTTTTTTCTTTACTAAATATACAACACAGACATGCAATTCCACCTTCGGTAAAAAAATCAGCTGTGAGTTGGTATTATAAAAACAGACACACATTCGGTCTAAAGTAACTAATTGAAAGACGGATTTACCAGTCGTTGAGAACCTTAATGGAGCTTGAACCAGTAACCCTCTTTCTGATGAGGAGGGTGGCAAACTATATGATTTCAATAGAACAGACTGCTTGACATTGTGAAATTTACAATGAATTGTGAGGGACAGGGGTAATGTGGATGAGTACAGAAACATACATACAGTGGCAAGAAAAAGTATGTGAACCCTTTGGAATTATCTGGATTTCTGCATAAATTGGTCCACAAAATTGATCTTATCTTCATCTAAGTCCCAGCAACAGACAAACAGTCTGCTTAAACAAACAGTCTGCAAATAACAGACAAATTATTGTATTTTTCTTGTCTATATTGAATACATAATTTAAACGCTCACAGTGTAGGTTGGAAAAAGTATGTAAACCCCTAGGCTACTTCCAAAAGCTAATTGGAGTCAGGAGTCAGCTAACCTGGAGTACAATCATCAAGACAAGATTGGAGATGTTGGTTAGAGCTGCCCTGCCCTAAAAAAACACTCACAGAATTTTGGTTTGCTGTTCACAAAAAGCATTGCCTGATGTGAACCATGCCTCGAACAAAAGAGATCTCAGAAGACCCAAGATTAAGAATTGTTGACTTGCATAAAGCTGGAAAGGGTTACACAAGTATCTCTAAAAGCATTGATGTACATCAGTCCACGGTAAGACAAATTGTCTATAAATGGAGAAAGTTCAGCACTGTTACTACTCTCCCTAGGAGTGGCTGTCCTGCAAAGATGACTGCTAGAGCACAGCGCAGAATGCTCAATGAGGTTAAGAAGAATCTTAGAGAGTCAGCTAGACTTAAAGAAATCCCTGGAACATGCTAACATCTCTGTTGACGAGTATACCATACGTTAACACTAAACAAGAATGGTGTTCATGGGAGGACACCACGGAAGAAGCCACCGCAGTCCAAAAAAACCATGGCTGCACGTCTGAAGTTCTCAAAAGAGCATCAGCGCTACTGGCAAAATATTCTGTGGACAGATGAAACTAAAGTTGAGTTGTTTGGAAAGAACACAAACACTATGTGTGGAGAAAAAAGGCACAGCACACCAGCATCAAAACCTCATCCCAACTGTAAAGTATGGTGGAGGGAGTGTCATAGTTTGGGACAGCTTGCTATCATCAACAGAAACATGAATTCCCAGGTTTATCAAGACATTTTTCAGGAGAATGTTCACCAATTGAACCTCAACAGAAGTTGGGTGACGCAACAGGACAACGACCCAAAACACAGAAGTAAATCAACAACAGAAGGGCAACAACAGAAGAAAATATGCCTTCTGGAGTGGCTCAGTCAGAGTCCTGACCTCAACCCAATTGAGATGCTGTGGCATGACCTCAAAAGAACTGTTCACACCAGACATCCCAAGAATATTGCTGATCTGAAACAGTTATGTAAAGAGGAATGGTACAAAATTCCTCCTGACCGTTTTGCAGGTCTGATCCGCAACTACAGAAAACTTTGGTTGAGGTTATTGCTGCCAAAGGAGGGCCAACCAGTTATTAAATCCAAGGGTTCACATCCTTTTCCCGCCCTGCACTGTGAATGTTTATACGGTGTGTTCAATAAAGACATGAAAACGTATCGTTGTTTGTGTGTTACTAGTTTAAGTCGACTGTGTTTGTCTATTGTTGTGACTTAGATGAAGATCAGATCACATTTGATGACCAATTTATGCAGAAATCCAGTTAATTCCAAAGGGTTCACATACGTTTTCTTGCCTCTGTATACTTCCCCCAATGTATTTGCCGACTTTGACATGATTATTGCATTAAACATTGGACTCTAATAAACACTTCATGCAGTTATATTACAAGCAGAGACACTTAAGGGAACAGTTAGCAAGCACACAGATTTGTAATGAAGTAGTGTCTAGATTCTTTATATTTTTCACTTAATCTTCCTAAACTTAGCTTGTTTATGCGTAAAGATATGCACAATAAAGCTAGGGGGATCAAACCCATAGGTTTTATTATCTGAGTTTCACTGATACTCGCTCATGTAAAAACGTAGATCAATTCAAGATAAGAATTCTTTTTTTCGTTTTTTGTTTATTGTGATATCCTCTCTGCATCATCTCTTGATAGTGACCTCTTTCCTCTCTGGTTTCGTGAGTAACCAGGCGACTGCATAGCCTCAGATCCGTCTTCCGATTCTTCCTCGAGTATAGGGACTATGTAGGTTTCAGGATCGAGCTCGTAGCCGTTGGCCAATCAAACAGGACTTTAGTTGGTAGTCTGAGACTTGATATGCACAATGTACAACCTAAACATCTCCTAAATATGGACCGAAGAACTGGACCTAAGAACTGTTATTTATCTGTTAAATGCTCCGTTTCTAAGAATGATAGTGATTCCATGCACTCTAGCACTTAATGTTATTGACAACTATAAGCCATATTGAACACATACCCCAAATAAAGAGTAATAAAGCTGGGATGGAATTTGCATCAAAACACTAAGACGACACTGCCACTGGTGTCTAGCTCTTGCCTATATCCCTTTGCCAGTCCTAAAACCCACTGAGGTATTAGAAAACACATGTTCTACAGCAAAGGAATATATGGTGTGTATATATATATATATATGTGTTTTTTGTTTAAAATGAAGAAAATGGCAAGAAAATCACATTTAGCATAGATTAGGCAAACATACAAAGAACATCATTATTAAATGTACAAATGGCACATGCCTCAGTTTGGATGGGAGTACAAGCTGTGTAAATCACTCAGGCATCATAATAAAACAGAGGGTTATGCTGGAAGTAAGTCAGTAGGAAGAGGGGTTATAAGGCACGAGCTCAATACAGATGTCAACTGATTTTAGTGGATTGTGTGGTTCAAACATAATTTACAAGGCACAATTAGTTTATTTACAGATATCACGTCTCCATGTTAACACTGTTGTTCTTTTGTTATGAGATCCAATTTATGAGTAGGTTTTTTTTTTCCGAGTGGTTTTTTTTACATGCTCCTTCCTGCGCAGAGAAGCTCTCTCTCTCTCTCAGTTTGCTGGGGTTTTTGCTCAAGATGCAAACAGGCCAGTAGGGTTGCCATCTCTGCAGCTTGTCTGATAGAAGCTGTAAAGTGGTGTTAGTGCCAGTCCACTCCTTTCTTTCTCGTTTTGGGTTTTTAATGTTGTTCATTCGTTATGTCCACGATGGTTATCCTTACGGGGTCATTAGCCAGTGAGCTAACATCTCAGAAACAGGACTTCAAAGTGTAAGGCGGCTTAGAAAGTTTACTAGGACCGACCTGGAAACAGTTCAAACGGGGTTAGATCTCTCTGTTGGAGAAAGTTATTTGCCATTTCTATTTGTTTTACATGCTATTATGAAAATTAACTTTATGACAAACATATTGAGACCTTGGAAGTAAAGGGTTTATAATGTTGTGAAAAGCCTGTCGTGGGCACTATGATAAATCCACTGTTCCATTTGCATAACATTTGTTGGATCAATAGGAACTGGGTACTTATACTGAATATCAACATTGCACTGTTGTTAAAAACCCTTGAAACCCATGGTCTCCATACATTGAACCAGAGCAGAAAGTTAGCTGTTGAGTACAGTATCTCTCTGTAAGTTGTATATACATTTGTGTGCATACGTTACATTCGTACATTCACTATGTATTCAGCTATCCTGCCATGCAGATAGAGATTCAGTCAGTCGTGGACATACCTGGGTAGCCTTGTCCATTGTAAGGAATGCCAACACACTGGGAGGAGTCACAGTAGCCAGGGGGCCCGGGTGGTCCCCTCACTCCTGGGGTTCCCTGGCGACCAGGAGGGCCACGAGGCCCAGCAGAGCCCGTAGTACCTGTGGGGCCAGTCCGAGCCTCACCTGGTGGCCCTGGGATTAGATAAAGGAAGGTAGGGTATGGGAATTAAATAACGAATACTCAGACTCAGAGCGAAACCCCACTGACATTACCCTTAATTCGCAACTGGAAGTGGGGGGGATTGGTTTCTACCACTGTAATTTAGATATTTAGACAGCTCAATTAAAAGTCTGAAAAAAAGCAAGCCAGTCAGACTGTGGAGTTACCCCCTGCCCCAGTCTGTCTAGACAGTACAAACCAAGGATGGAATTTCCCCCCACTCTCTCTCGCGCTCTTAAGTGAGCACATGTGTTGTCAATGAAGGAGCCACCAAAGCAATGCTCATTGTACAAAAATCTGATTCTCCATACTCAACAATGAGTAATCATTGCTAGCTACCTTCCTCCCTCTGCTGCTAGGTTGTCTCACTTCATTCACAGAAACAGACTTGGCAGTGTTCGACTGAAGGGGAAAAGTAGACATCAATGACTGGCCTGATATCTCCACTAGCCCGTGATAGGAAAGCTTCTGGGGACTCAGGGCCTTCACATGCTGAATTTCAATTAAAGGGGAATGCTATGTTAAAGGGGCCTCTATGAAGATAGAATAATATCAACATTGAATAAGACGGCTATTAGAGACTAATCCTCAGCCATTTCTAGAATGGGTTTGGGATCACTGGTGAATGATTAGAGCTAGGAGTAAGATTGTTTTGATTATAGAAAATAGCAGCTATAATGCATCAGCACATGTTACATCCTTCATTCAGAAATAGACCCAGGCCCTCAGTCATTTGATGTATATTACTGTATGTCGATCTTGCATCGTCAGACTTGTGGTATGTTGATCAAGAGGAACTTTAATCCCCTTGGAAAACGTGTGAACACATCTGTGCGAACCGATGCCATGAAGAAGAAACATATATTATCTCTAGAAAGGAGAAGTGTTTTGCTGGAAAAACATTTGATCGTTCACTAAGAATTTATGAAGCACAGCAGCCCAAACGAAGGTTCTTGAGACACAGCTAGGCAAATCTTGGCCTGCCCCTCAGGTCTGTCATTTAGATCGCACTGGGAGGAGTTCTAAAGGTCACAAAGAGAGGTCCAAGTAAAGGATGTAGAACAAATGGCTGCCATGGTGAAACTAGATTCAAACTGTAGATCAGGAACTAATGAATGGGAACATATTGTCTCCAGCTGTTGAAAATGACCGTTTAGAGTAAATATGTGTGAATATTCTTATGTTCCATGCCTCGTTGTTAAGGTACATGAGCTGAATTACAGAGTCAGGGCCTTGCATTAATGGTCCATGACTTCTAGTGAGATGGGGGGGGGGCCTTGGAAGAGGCATAGTTGTGCAATAGGTTATTGTACTTAAGAAGTGATGTCCGAGGTCTTACCAGGCGGACCACTGAGTCCTCTCTGTCCTCTCTGTCCTGTTCCAGGGGATCCTCTCTCGCCCTTCTCTCCTGGCGTCCCTGCAACAACACAATCAGACACAGAGAACGGGTTATTAGCAATGACAAAAGGTCCCATTGTACAGTACAATGTATCTGTAACAGAAAATAACTGCTCTTGAAACCACAAATGAGCACGTTTGAGGATGGAGGAAATTGTAGCATAGATCAGATTTACTGTAGGAAGTGAAACATGATGACAGATGACCATCAGGTCTTAGCATGATGTCAGGTTCCAACATCAACCCCATATGTTCAGCCTACTGTAGATGGAGGTTTTGCACAATCACTTGCAATCAAAACTGCCATTTGATCTTTGAGCTCGTCATTATTTTTTTATTTTATTTTTTATTTTTTTACCTTTATTTAACCAGGCAAGTCAGTTAAGAACAAATTCTTATTTTCAATGACGGCCTAGGAACAGTGGGTTAACTGCCTGTTCAGGGGCAGAACGTCAGATTTTGTACCTTGTCAGCTCGGGGATTTTGAACTTACAACCTTTCGGTTACTAGTCCAATGCTCTAACCACTAGGCTACACTGCTACACTAATTATACCATCATTGTAAAAGTTTCAATGCTACTCCAGATGATTTGCTATGAGGTTACATGGGATGAACAAGAGCACAGACTGTGTCCTACATGTAAGTCACAACTTGAAGTTCTGCATCTCTGCAGAACTTGTCATTTACTTTCTAGCCATCCAAAAACAGACAGGAAGTAATACAACAGGCAAACAAAAAAACAACACATATCACACTCACCTCTCTCTCCTTGGTTTCCAGGTAAGCCGGAGTTTCCAGGGAAACCGTTTCGGCCAGTCTGTCCAGGTTCTCCAGGGGGACCCGTGTTGCCGGCAGGACCAGCGGGGCCGGCAGGGCCCGGGTTGTTGCTACGGTAACCAGTGGGGATCTGGTTGATCATATTATCAATTCTGCTCATCTGACCTGAGAGGAATGAATAAAGATATGACGTCAGACAATGAATCCAGTGTGTGTTTGTGTACCCAACCAATGCTGGCTTATGAAGTTCTAAACGGCCACTCACTGTTCACAAGCTGTTCGCAAACTTGTCTGGCGATGGAGCGCATCAGATTTTGAGATGCAAAGTCTCCCTGGAAAACAGACACATTTTGGTGAGACAAGGTAATGCTACTCTTGAAAGTTATGAAGTGTCCAAAGATACAGTACATACCCTCTCTCCCTTTTCTCCCTTTATTCCAGCCAATCCCTGTGAAGGAAAAGAAACATGGATTTTCTCAATAACAGGAATGGCATTCATTTGATTGAGATTTGCAACGTTTTCCAACTGAATCGAAAGCAATCAGGGGTAAATGTTCCGAATACGTTCATCCAGTCAGAACCAGAGTAAAATCCAAGACACAATGCAATCAACTGTTGTAGTTTCCCTTGTTTTTAACCAAGCCATCCCTTCAATCTTCCACAAATGAAGTTTAGAACTTCATTTCAGGAGTGGGAGGAAATTCTGCACTATTTTGGCACATCTTGGCCATTGCCTCCTTGATGACCCATGCAAATCACCATATGACCACTTGTATTTGTACATACTGGGTTTCCTGTGTCTCCTGGTTTTCCTTGGTTGCCTGTGTTTCCTGTGTTTCCTGGAGATCCTGGGCTTCCCTGGATGATGGAACGATAACAGCGTTATTGTTACATCCACCAAAGTTACCAAGGAGTAAATACAAGAACAACAGCCACTCCCGGTCTCTGTTAAGCAACATGTTATATAATACGGTCCAGCCTTATATTGTGTTGTATAGCCACAGTCAAGGCACCATACAGTATACTGTGCCAAGAACACTAAAATGGGTGGAAACACTGCCAACAGGGATAGGATGCTTAACAGTCCTCAGATCAGTCCTTATGGTAAAGTAGGCCCTCTTCCTATTGGAATGGTGTAGCCATTCATTAACTGGAGGCAGGCCTCCACCAGAGTATAGGGAATGAGATGCATGCTTGATCGTCAATACTTACTGAAGGACTGAGTTTGTCTGTGTTTTGACCACGTGCTGCAGGCTAACTAACAGGCTCACTATCAGGTATTAAAAGACACTCCCAGGAGGTTTACTTCTCTTGACTGAAATCCAGTACTCACCATCGGTCCCGTTGGGCCTCTAGGTCCCGAGGGTCCTTCCTTCCCTGGTGGTCCCTGGGGAAAAAGATGGGCAATCACAAACAGGCAACAATAAAAGTTACACTTCATTATAAAGAAGTTGGCATTAAGTTTTAGTTGCAGTCCTTAAGTTGTTGGTATAAAGTTGCTGTTGTTTCCAAGTTATGTTGTCGTTCCAAGAGATGAGTATATAAAGATTTAGTGAAATAAACCAGGACCTCTCTGATCTCCCTAGCGACCAATGTCGTGTATTTTACTGCACCCATCCTACGGAGCCAAACTACGTCATCTGACAAGGGTAGTAACATCATTAACATGCAACAGAATACTATGAGCACACAACATTTTAACTGCACACTTTGAGTTAAGTAGGTGATCACATGCTTAAGTAGGTGCTGGCTCGATTCATGGCCTTTCAATGGGGTGGGTACACTAAGCATGCTCTGTGTAGAGGTCCAGAGAGGCAGATCTTACCCTCACTCCACCTGGTCCAACAGAACCCATAGGACCAGCAGCACCAGCAGGACCCTGCAGGAACACAACACACTCAATCAAACTGTGATAACCAGTAATAACACACCCACATCGGACTTGTCCCAAATGGCCCATAATTGCATTTTCATATTGCCAGAAAGGTACTCGTTTTCTCTCTGTTTCTCTCTAGGTTCCCTGTGATTTAGTGAGAACATGATGCACTTAGCTGATGCATCTTAGTGCCAGTACCTTAGGATACGTGTATTGGCTGTTGAAATGCATGTTGTTAACAGGAGCTTTTGACAGACAAGGCTGCTATAGCCGTAATCATAACGCAATGAGAAACTCTCAACAAAATGTTTCTTTAGTATTCATAACTTCGCAGGGTAATTGTTAGGGTTCAGGGGAGTCTCATATTCCCAAAATAAAGTCACCCTTGATGGGATGCGAATGACTACGTAAATGATGCTCATTACTGACGTTACAGAATAATCCCTCCGATCATTCAGCACTGGAGTTTTCAGTAAAGTCCCTGGCCGTGGTGGATGTTGTGTGGAGGACCAGTACCAAAGAATTATCACAGTATGTTGTGGTCCCCTTCTCAGATGGGCAAGGAGTCCATCTATGAGAAGAAGTAGGATATCTTCCAAGGAAAAACTCTTGACCTTTAGTCCCATTGTCTCCACAAATCGCTCTTAGGGCTTTTGATGCAATGAAGGCTCCACATACACTTTGAGAACATAATCATGTGGTCATTGGCAACCTTGAAGGATTTACTCATCCAATGCTGAGGTTGTTCGTCTTCTCAACACATTCTTTCCCAGCTATTTAAATCCAATTAGTGGTACCCAAGTAGAGCCACGAATAGTCTGCAAATACCTTTTTTGGCCTTGACTACAGGGTTTAGAGTAAGTGCAGTTGCAGGACAGTAGTGTAATTTGTTTTTAAACCTTTTTTATTTCTTTATTTAACTGGGAAAGTCAATTAAGAACAAATTCTTATTTACAATGGCGGCCTACACCAACATGTACAGTTCATATCAATCCTCCACTCCCATTGGCAAGACCATTCTGTTTCCCATAATTTCTTAACTGGTGGCCGTCCACTGAGTGTCAAACAGCAGGTTGATTAGAGAGTATACCCCACTCTGGGGACTGTATGGTCTACCTCCTACTTTGAAAGTGTTTGCAGCGTTGCCATGTGGACAGATTCCAGGCTCCAGTAGCAATGTTTCTCTCAGTGAATCGCCTCCGGTTTCCTGTTCCAAACCACAGCTAATGAAAAAGAGAGCTGTACTCACTTTCAGCCCAGGCAGGCCTGAGTCTCCGGGATCTCCCTTTGGTCCGGGGCGTCCCTGAGAAGACGAAGAGTGGAGGATTAGAACTATGAGTACAAAGGAAAGTCCAACCCTGAACAACTACAGGGATCTGGTGTTTCTCATTGTCATGTAGTCTGTAACTGAGAGTGAATTTACAGCCCAGCTTTAGGAGAATTTCTAAAGGAAGAACGTTCTAGAATAAATAGGATATTAACACTCGGTGACTGTGTGTGTAAATCATAAGTCAGGGAGGACGTCGTACAGTCCCCACACACTGTGAATCCAACAGAACATTCCAGATGAAGGATAGCTGCAGTGACGGTTGCAATTGTATTTTTATGTTCACTAAACATAGTTTAGTTTTCCTCGCAATCTAAGGGGGTGTTACTTACAGGTTCTCCTGGCAGAGACAAGCCGTTAGGGCCTTGTGGACCTGGAGGTCCGGATTGTCCTGGAAGTCCTTGTTCTCCACGGGGGCCCATTGAACCCTATGGTAGAAGCGGAATGACAAAACCAAACATAGTCCCATTACTTTTAAACTAAACTATTCACACCATATCTCCCTGTAGACCTCTCCACAGCAGGGCTGAGAGAATGAGAATGAACTGTTGGTGAGAAACAAGTTCTATTTCTCATCAGACCTCTCGACACTGGCCTCCGTAAATCAAACTGGGGAGAAATACACAGTACAAATCAAGCTGAAGAATATACAGTACATTCAATAAGTGAGTTCAGATGTGAGCAATCTGTTTTGTCTGATGGGGCATGCAAATGGTGGACTGTACTGTTCAGTGGTAACTGCTTGGAGATCCCTACTGCATTATGCTGAACTCTGCTTTACTGTAAATGAGTTGGGCCTTGGACTGTAGCCGAGTTAGCTCAGTTGGATATGGCTTGATTCAACGTTTGATTGTGGCTCGGACCACACAACACCATAATATACAATGACTCAGACTCATTAATCACTCTGGATCCAAATGAGTGTTAAATGGCTTGATAATGATCCAAAATCTTGACTTACAGTTGGGCCTGAGTCTCCTCTTTCTCCTCTGGGTCCTTTAGTACCTGGTCCACCCTGGGAAAGTCAAGACAGAATGAAAGACAGAGTCAGAGACGGAGAATCAGAGCCATCCCCACAACAGGAGCTACTTCCAGACCTAAACCCCAAGCCTCCAGGAATCCCCTGAAGTAAGTGAGGTTGCAAAGTGAAGCATACATATTCCAGACTCCTCTTCAAGGTTTTTCCTGGGTTTTTATTTTGTCAGATGGGCATTTATCTTTTGACACATCTCTAAGCCTGATAGCCCACACCTCATCTCACGCCATTCATCTCATCCCCCTCTCTTTCGTTTTCCATGGGAAAAACACAGACACTCACATGAGGGATGTCCCCACTCTAATATCCACATGCTTAAACGTTAGAGCACGGCAACAATTATGAAGAAAAAAATAATACCCCTGTAACACTATTCCTATATGTCCACATCATCGTAGTGGAGACAGAGTGGTATCATCATCATCATTATATAAGAGAGTAGACAGAGAGCTTTGCTGCCAGGCGAGGACAGACTGAAGTAGAGAGAACCCTGCCCCAAGACAAGGTGAAATGGAGGTATGGAGGGATGGTTAATGTCTTTACCGAGGGGCCGGGTGGCCCCGGAGGGCCGACACTGTCCTGTGCACATGTGCACGCGTGGGGAAGAGCCGGGCACTTGAGCTCATCTCTCTGCAATGCAGAAAGGAAGGAGAGGGGGAGGGAAAGGAAGATAATGAGAATGTAAAAAATACTTGACTGAAATACAATATTGATAGTATGACCCATTGGGCATCTCGTGACATCTGTGGGCCTTTCTGGTAACCCACAAAATACAGATACGCGCAGATAGGAGTATCTGTAGTGAAAATGAGTGCCACTGCTCTGACAACCCAAACCATAAAATGGTGCCTTGAAGTTTTCCTTAAGGAAACCCATTAGAAAAGCTGATCAAGTTTTTATAATACTGGTGTGCATACTGAAATATGACTAGTGGAATGCATGGTCTACACACAAATACTCTTTGACAACTGAAACCCAACTGTTTTGTGGAAGGAAATATGTGACATCTTACACAACACAGGCTTCTTTGCCACGATATATGAATATTTCATGCAAATTACACAGAGAGGGAGAGATGGGTAATTGGCTACAGTCAAGTAAGTAAGTGCACATGCATCTGGTAATAAACATATCACAGATGAGTACTATGATTCATCTGTTCACCACATGATCAAAAGGACCAGTTGTTTTGGTGGGACGGGAATTGTAAAACTGTACACAGATTAATCCAGTTAAAGAGGAATACAATGGTCTATTCAGGCATGCCAACGCAATCATTTCATTTGAAACTTTTCCCCAGCTAGGCTTCAGACAAAGTCTATACAGCACGTGCACACTTTAGAAATAACACATAACCTCTAACACATGCATGCACGGAAGAATGTAATGGCTCTCTTAACTTATAGTACGTGCTAGAGGGCGAGTCAAAGTGCCAAAGGTTTGATGGTACTGTACAGGTATGAGGCCTTTACTAGAAGGCCGTCCACGGCGAAACTGCTCTTACCGTGGCCGGGAGGTCACAACATTTGTCTCTGCTGGTCCAGCTCAAGCTGCACACAATATCAAACATCTGGAGCTGGAACTGCACAACAGAACAGAGAGAGGAGAAAAAGAGAGATTAGAACACAGATGGGCGTTACACATGGCTTCCATTGAGCTCCAGCGCTGAGGACTCAACACGGCACGGCTCCAGACACAGACCGGCACCCACAGAGAGCTGGAGCACAGGTGAGATGAGAGAGAGCAGCGTCTTTCATTCCTCCAGCAATGGCTGAGTTGTAGCTCTTACTTGAGCATCAGCAGATGAGGAGCTAGGTGTAAAACCTGGGCACTTTGCACTTCACACTTAACACCAATAGTTTGTGTGTGAGTGACGGATGCATTTCCTTAGGGGTTTTCCAGTTTGAATAAGTGTTGTACATTTTCCACTCACCGTTGCCGACTCCCTTTTTGATCCTCCTGACTTGGCCATCTTTCCCAGCACCTCATAGCCGTCTGTGGAGATGTTGTTGGCCTCCTTGATGGGTTTCTCTGCCACCTCCTGGCAGTCCACGTTCAGTTTGACCCTCTCGGGAGAAACACTGATGTGAAGCTGTAGCAGGAGGAGGAAGAGGAGGATTATTAGTCAAGACCACTCTAATCCCAATATGAACTACGACAGCAACGGGTGGCAGGTAGTCTAGCGGTTAGAGCGTTGGGCCAGTAACCAACAAAACGCTAGTTTGAATCCCTGAGCCGACAAGGTGAAAAATCAGTCGATGTGCCCTTGAGCAAGGCACTTAACCCTAATTGCTCCAGGGTCACCTTGATAATGGCAGACCCTGGCCGTGACCCTATACACTCAGAGGGCGTCTCAGGGGGAGTTGGGAAATGTAAAAAAAAAGACACATTTCCAAAGTGAAGCAGGCCAAATATAAGCACCCACCATGTTATTATTATTATCTCATTACAATGTTTGGACATCCAGGCTTGCGTAAGATACTGAGAATGTCCAGAGTTTTTCACATGCCATTTCCCTGTTAAAAAGAGCCTCTCTCTACAATGGAAAGATCTAATAAGGAACACGATTCGATAGTCTCGTAACATAAACTACTTTTTTGTTTTGTTTTTTTGATTTGATTTGAAACAAAGAACCCAGTTGAACCCATGTGGAGTCGAAATTGATGTTTATTAAGATGCTGATACTGTATTTCACTAAATCACCACTATTAACATGATTTGTTATTCAGTCCTCCTTATAATTAAGTTATTATATATATATATTTTATTTCACCTTTATTTAACCAGGTAGGCCAGTTGAGAACAAGTTCTCATTTACAACTGCGACCTGGCCAAGATAAAGCAAAGCAGTGCGACAAAAAACAACAACACAGAGTTACACATGGGATAAACAAAAGTACAGTCTATTAACAAAATAGAAACATCTATATACAGTGTGTGCAAATGGAGTAAGGAGGTGAGGCAATGGCTTAGAATCACATAAGAACATTCTGGTTGTAGGTCCCTTGGAAGAAAGTTGATGTCAGAACATAAAAAAAATCTAAAAGATTAAACAAGCTATGGCTATATATGAAACAACACACACTGTCAGAATATGGGCCTTTGAAATGATGTTGTTTGCGGTAACCCATCAAAAGTGCTACACTTTACATAGTTTCCTGTGCAGTTGCATTTTTTTTTAAACAGTCTGACAAGCTTTCACCCTGACAGAGAGAGCAGGCTAACATTACTGTCCAATAGAGCAATAACAACTGCACTTGGCAACCACTCACAAAATGTACAGTGGACTTTCTTGGCAAGAGAACAGACTATCTGGCCAACCACAGGAGAGGGGACTGATACCTCAGGATCCTGGCATGGACATAGATACTATGATGCACTTGTGGGCTTACCAAAAATAACGCTCAATGATGTACTGCAAGTGCAAAGAATGCAAACTTATACATTACTGGGAAATATTACTGGAAAATTAGGCTTCACCATAAAACGGTCAGTGTTTTCTCTCACCATTTGAAAGCAAAATAGAATTCCATCAACTGAAATAGGCTGATGTTGGTGAACAGGAAGCTTATTCAATTGGAACCCAATCATTGAATCGCACAATGGCCCATTCTCTAACAAAAGCCTGAGAAAACCATCACACTGACACAGATGATTAACATCTTCTGAATGGATCAAAAACCACAGGAGTCAAGTCAGACCAGACCTCGACTTCCACCGTGACCAGCCAAGTCACAATTACACTCAATTAATCCTCCCTTCCTCTGCCCGTAGCTCTTCTGGACATTGACACATCTTGGACACATCTCTTTCTCAGCACTCCATTCTCCCATTGGTATACTGTAGACACCATAAGGTAGGCTGTATCAGAGCTAGGTGTCCAGTCCACAGACATAGTACAGAAACAGTTCATATAGTCATATTTTGGCTTCTGTTGCCTTCTTTCCCCCTGATTCCCCTGACATACGTTCATGATTTCTATCGGACTCCATTTTCTTAGTATTGGCTGTGTCTTCACGGCTCCTCCTTTTTCTCCGCCCTGAGCCCTGATCGCCATGAAATCACAGTTCACATCCAGCCTCACTACCTACGATAGGATTCCTTAATTAGATTGACATATCTGAAATGTTTTGATGCAAAGCTAAATTGCATTCACAGGTCTCAACTTTTTTCAGGAAGAGACAAAATCCTAGTTTGGGTATACTACTGCCACCATATCATTCCAGACATCTATGCTTCCATGTCCAGTCCTGGAGGACAATGGGATATACCCACCCAGGCTTCCGAAGGAGCTTGCTTAGCATTGGTTGTAAAGTCACCATTTCATTTCCGAGTGGCTTCCTCTGGGGCTGGAATGGTAGTATGCTTCATGAAATCTGCTTGACTACCTCACGGAATGGAAGGCTTTTAAAAGAAGGCATCAGAGAAAACACTGTAGTAACGAGAGTACAAAGAGGGCAGTCAGGGCCATGGCAAAGTATCAGTTAGAGATTGACCAAAGACCAACGTTTTAAACAACTTGGGTTCTTTGGAGAATTCTCTTCTCCCACTCATTCTCAATGAGTGCATGCAAATACTGGCAAACCCTAACCACCCAATCCCTGAATGGAAAGTTTGAGAGAGTTTGGGTCCTCTCAGAGAATAATAGCTGCATTTGTGAGGCTTTAAGTATGGGCAAACTGCAGAGTGGGTGGACTGAATACATCTAGCTATGACAAAAAAAACACTAAAAACGTTAATATAGCTCCACTTGATCGCAACAAAATGCAAAACCCCCAATGGCACCAATGATACATACAATATATGAGTTGATGAAAAAACGTTTACCCTGCTATTAAACTATATGAAGTAGCTACACCCTACACATTTTACTACACTTGGCAAACATCAGGACTATAGTTCAAATGAGAGCATGGGTCAGACTAGAAATAAAGATGAGGGTTGGTTTGGATTATTGTCTCATATTTTCCCATGGACATGTCTAATCTTAGAATTAACAATTCATTTTGTGAGTGAAATAGTCGAGAGGAGGGGAAAACCTCAAATGCATTATGAGTCTCATAACAATCTATTCTGAGTTCATATCAAAAGATATGAAGTGCTCTGAGGTAGGGAACACTATCCATGCTACGGGCTACATTTCAGCATTTGTGGAACAGCTGTATAAGTCCAGCTGTCCTTTCTGACTTCACTAGTCATATAGGTTCCAGCGCCACACGCTGAGGTCACTCCAAACCACCCATGGATGAACCATTGGGAAACCACAATACACTCCAGTCAGTAACTACAGTATACACATGCACCAGTCCAGCAATTAATCCGGTAGGTAGACCGCTATAGATTCCTATTCCCTCAGCGCAGTAACCGCAGTACCACATACTAGCCACTCAGAACACTCAGACTGCAGGCACCACCACAGCAATAGACAAGAAACACAGACATGTAGGCTGGTACCCAATTAGAGCTCTGATGATGTCATTGTGCTGATGTCACTGACGTCATCGGATATAGCCCTGACCCAACATTTTCCAGGGTCCCATTCATAACACTGTCCTGTAATTAGCTTTGCTGCTTAGTGGTCTGACTGAAACTACATTCATTTGAGGTTCTATGGGCAAACCATTCTCCCTCATAACTTTTAAGTGTTCAGAGTGGACTCATTGACCTTAGGAATTACATTTGATGTCAGATCAGAGTAGACTACACTAGAGGGTCCTCGTGATTTTGGAGGACCCTCAGAAACATGGATACACTTGAAATATTCTTCAAGTCCATTGGAAACAATAACATCTACATCTTACATGTATCTTACATCTTGAACCGTTCATAAAATAATATGAAAATATACTGACGTTCATTGTTTAAATCCTTCTCATCTGTTGATAGCTGAGCATAACAGAGGATGTTTTATATTGTGCCCTGCTTTGAGTTGGGCCTCGCGTTTGATGCCCCATGTGAGCTCCTTTACTCCTGCTGTGACTTTGCGGTACCCAGAATGTGTCAGAAACACTGTTATATGACGAATTTAAAACTTGGCATGTGACAAAATCATTCTAGAGAAACAAGGGCTTTTAAAATCAATTACGGCATTGCCTGTAGTGTTATTTCAACAGGGTTGAAAAGCCTTGAGTGGCTAATGACTGTAGGTATGTACTCAATGACCCCCACTCAGACTTGACATTGTAATCCCACCATAGGAAAGTAACAGGGTGGCAATGGGAATCCAGACTCAGAGGCAGGAAGATGTGAAGTATAGGAGATGCAATATATCTCCAAATATCTCCATTCATGTTTACAGATGTTTGTAAGTCTCTTTGGCCTTGTTGAATTTTTGGTTGATTACATCAGTTTATTCCACAGGCTCCATACATGGCGTGTGATTATACTTTGAGAGGATTTTCTCTGCCTTTTCGAAACCATTTGTTGAAGCAGGAAATTACTGTTATTATTATTCGATTCAAGCAGCAAATAGTCTTGAAAATACTTCATAGGGCACACGCAGCTAGCTTTCTGTTTTGCGTGGTAAAAGTACGACCTGGTGATTTTCCCAATGTATCATGTTTTATTTATTGTAAACGAGGTAAACCACAACAAACACTGATCCAATAACAGCCCACTTCCTCAGAATGTTCAGGAATTCCCACCTGACCGCCGCCAGGACAATGGCCAATCAGCACACTGTAAGCCTCCATCGCTAGGCTAACTGGTTGCACATTGTGCAAGGTGACCATGGGTCACCAAAGTCTCCTCCAACCTTTGGAAAGATATTTATAGTCCTTCCAAACCATTCATCAAAATAACTGCCTAAAGTCTCCGAAAACAAAGCTAAACGCCAGATTGTAAAAAGGCCTGAACTCCACTTTGGCACCGAATCCATATCGCATTCAATGTCGTGAGAGGTAGGTAACCAGATCCTAGCTAGACCTTAGTCTTGGCATTGATTATCACCTCAGTAGGTGAACTCAATGAGGCAAAACACTAATCCACAGAAACATCAACTATGTGAACACACATAACCGCTCATAAAGACTGGAAAGAGACAAATACATCTATCATAGGTGGTGACCATATCAACTGTACACATCCCAGACAGGGATAATCTCCCCTGAACATGAAACTAAACATTTTACCACAGAAATCCATTATTCATGTGAAAAGGCTTCTTTGGTCCCTGGTGTTTTGGAAGTAATTATCCCAAATGATTGTAGATTATTGCTGATCTGTATGTCCTCAGGAAATTCAACCAGAAAAAATAAGCCAAGATATGTGATTCCTTTGCCAAACCTTAATGTCATTCAAGTGAAATGGTGTTTACCTTATGGAAGCTTCCGTGGAAAACTCTCTTCACTTGATCCTCATTAAACGTGGCTCTCTGGATCTCCCCTCTGGTGTCCTTGTTGTAGAACGTGATTGTTTTGCTGGAAGCTGAAAAGAGGGAACGATGGTTTCAGATGGCCCCCATACATTACAGGGAGACGTCACGCAACACACATGGAAACAGACACAGAAAGTGAGCTACAGGGGAGATAGCCCTGTATAGCCCCACAAGTAAACACTTATGAACAACTAAACACTTACGTAACTAGCGAATACTTAGGTACAATACTTGATCACAAACTTAGGCACACAAGGGAACACTTATGGACATGGAAATACGCACAGAGCGTAAAAGTCAGCGTCAAATCAAAACACTTTCCTATGAGAGAGAACTTGATACAGCCAAGTCTGGGGGTTGATGCTTTTGCATTCAGAGGTCTAAATCTCCTTTATCCTTCATTTACCAGCAGAGGATCAATGGACCGTAGTGGCCTACAGGTCATTACACTGGTCTACGTTTCTAAACACTATTATCTGATGCAGTAAGGAGGGGAATCAGACCACAGCTGTTGGGCAGCCACAGCTTTACCCCATAAGAGAAACAAAGCATGGTGGGGGCTTACGGTTGACGGTGACCCCAACCTCAGGGTTGTTGTTGCTGTCAGCAATCTGCCAGATATCAAATGCCTGGTTGGGGGTGTCGGGGAGGAGACGGAAGAGCAGGATTATGGTGTAGGATGGAGGAAGACCCTCTGGGTGGATCTCCCTGGCAGGAACAAAAATACAGGATACAGGTGTCATGACAGACCTCTTTTCATGGAGCTAAAGGATTCTACTTCATAGACACCAGCCTTGAGAATATCTGATCACTAGTTTACCCAGTGGGCACAGATGTCAATTCAAAAGTCTATTCCACTGTGATTCAACGTAATGTCATTGAAATGACATGGAAACGTTGACTCAACCAGTGTGTGCCCAGTGGGTATAGCTCATCAGATAATCATAAATATTTGAGCAACATAAGAGAGTTCACAAAAACCTGTTTGGATTAAGATGGCAAATCGTAACCTATAGAGCCTTTGGCCAGGATGAAAAACTAGATTCTTTGTAACTCCTGGAAGACCAAAGACACAGAGCAACAATGTTGGCACCTTAAAAACCACACCATAAACTAAAAAGACACACAATATCCACCCTGTCACGTTGGCCACACAACCTGAAAATGGTTGCCAGTTTGAGCCCAGCCTTGAAAAATTACTGACATATTGAAATATTCTTCTGTCCCTACTTTACGGCTGGAAGTGTTTTCACATGTGCACATTGAGTCAATGGCTAACCCACGCACAAATACAAACCATTATGGACAAATTAACAAAGCATGCTCGTGCCTTAGAGGTTAGAACAGAATTCTTGAGCAGCTCAGCAATTGCTTGAAGACATTTTAATGGGCTCAATAAAGACCTGGGCTTTTGACCTGTGGCTGCTTTGGTTGCTCCCTCTATGACATATGTGGAAGAGGGCCCTACCCCGGGAGCTTTACACTCCGAACAAAATTATTTTCTCTTACTAACACTTCATATTCTACAAGCTGCAACAACAAACAGAACTGGCAAGGGGTTCTGTAGATGCTGGATGGGCGCTGGGGGGACCGCAGGCTGTCGAGCCTTTGAAGGTCATTAAAAATAATTACACAGGCCAGCATTACAGTACGCAGGAGAGGAGCAGGCCGCGCACGAAGGAAACAGGCTGCAAGCACGGACACACACTTACTTTGTGGGCGCAGAGAGGAATGCGTCCTTGTGAAGCCTGTAGGTTATAAAACTGTTGAAGGAGCCCGATTCCATGGACACGCCATTCATGGCAGCAAAGGTCCTGTCTGTGATGTTGAAGCCCTCAAGCATTCTGAAGCCTGGAGAATACACATCAGGTCAAATACACAATCATGAGAAAATGCATGTCAATACAATGGAAGATTCTGTACAGTACTGACTGGCCCGTAGGTGCTATCAGTATCTGTCAGTTTATTCGGAATATATAATTACCAGGGGACGTAAACCCGTTGATGTAGATCAAAGGACAAGCTGAAGAGGGAGAAATGAAACAACATGACAGGCTGTTAAAGGCTAGAGGACAACAGACAGCAAACGTCAATCTGGTTTAACTTGTGTCTTAAGGTACTACGTCATGCCGATGCTACTCTTACTGGATGTGGCCGTTTCACAGATGAATGTGATGAGGTTGTCCTGGATCTTGGCGAACGCGTCAAAGTCATCCACAACAAAGACGTGTCTTTCGCTTGGCTTGCTGCCGATGTTCCTCAACTCTGTCATGTCCACATCGGCCACACCGACCACAAACACGCTGTAACCTGGAGTGAGATGAGTGCAAAGACAACCTTTAGAATCCATACGCCATGGCCTAATCAAGCCTTAGTGGCTGTTCACATCTATTTCACAGGAGCTGATTCGATCTGCCAGTACAGCACTCCAATTTGAAACAAAAACAACCCCCCCCCAAAAAAGAGGTAAACAATGCTATACCTCAAAACAAGTTACGTAGCTAGCTACGCTAAAATGACGTTTAAAGTCTGAAAATATCCCGTTTCTGACTTCTATAAGAACAAATCCCAACTTTGAACACTTACCAGAGTGTATCAGGTTGGAGGCACTCTTCTGGACCTCGTCTTGGGAGCGACCATCGGTGACGACCACCAGAACCTTAGGCACGTGCTTCCTCATGCCGTTGTCTGAGGTGAACACCTTCTCGCCAACGTGCTTCAGAGCAGCACCTGTACACAGAGGTGTCGGACATCAGTCTCAACCTTTAACCCTGGACTCATTCAACTCCACCAGCACAATGAAGACACTATGATGACATTGTCGCTGAGTGAATGTCTCTCGACTTTTCTATTAACTCAACATTATGCATTGAGGGTTACGGATGTCAGTCAGTCACGTTGAGACTGGCAGCCAGTCAGAGTGGTCAGTGGGCGTACCTGTTTTGGTGTTTCCTCCCATGTAGCGGACGAGCTGCAGCGCAGCCAAGGTCCTTCCCTTGTCTTGGTAAGTGTTCAGTTTGAACTCTGTCTTGGCACTGTCACTGTATTGCACAAAAGACACCTGTTTCCAGAAGAAGAGAGGGAGAGAGAGAGAGAGAGAGAGAGAGAGAGAGAGAGAGAGAGAGAGAGAGAGAGAGAGAGAGAGAGAGAGAGGGACAGAGAGAGAACATAAAGCATTTACATGAATCCACTCTAAAAAAAGGAAAGGAGAACAGAATATGCTGTAAACAACCAGAGACTCATCACTTTCGTTTTGAAGCGTTATATCTCAGAGGATCGTCTGCAGAACGATGTACCTGCATGCCGCCAGGGTGGATGATGTCGAAGGCGCCGATCATGCTGAAGACAAACTGGATCACTTTACTGAAGCTCTCGTCTCCGATACTCCAGGAGCCATCAATCAGGAACACCAGGTCAGCCTTGGCTCCTCTGCACACTGTGGAGCACATAGAGCAAAGTCAACGGACATGTCAGGTAGGAGACGTTTAAAGAGTTTCTCCTCCGTGTTAGCTTCACGTCACTCCACAGCCTGCTGACTTGAAGCCTCTCCTTACCGTCCAAAGCAGGGGGGATGGTGGCAGGTGGAGGCGGGGTGGGGGGCTCAGTTGGGGCCTCTGTGGGCTTGATCACTGTAACAAAGACCAGAACATAAACATAAGCTTTACTAGCATGCCATGTTATCCCCCTACAAAGACACTGATGTGTTTTCTTACACCCTGAGTGTGGTGGTGGTGGTGGAGGTGGGGGTATACATGCGTGTGAACACAATGGAAGTGACATGTGACAGGACTGATGGTTAGTGGAGTTTCTTACGCGTCCTCTCCTTGACGCTGACTCCGGGCCCCTCCAGGTTGGGGGTCTGTGTGTACACTGTGGCGTTGTAGAGGGCGTCAGGAGTCAGGCCGTCCCAGCAGTAGTGGCTCTCAGACCCAGTAATGGTGGTCTCCTGAGCTCCCTTGTTAGAGGCTGCAGGTAAAGAGGAAAGAGTTACCCACATCGGTAGTGGATCAGGTGATTTATCCCCATACACTCAAAACGTATTCCCTCAGAGGGGTTACAGCCAGTGGTACTGTAGCGCTTGGACTGAGGCAGCAGTGGGCTTACACAGTGATTTCTGTTATTCAACAGATACCCTTTCAAATAAACAAGAATTTACTTAATGTGGCAAAGTGCACTGCTTCCATCAATAATGGCTGCCATACTGTAAACAGACTTAAATATTCCAACATTTCTTCACATCTTTTTTCCTCTTACATAACTCTAGCGTCGGAGAGTTAATAAGAAACAGATGGATCAGTGGGAATAAATAAAATCCAATTGTCTAACATTTTTAAGTCATTTTTATCAACTACACCTTTGTGATAGGTTGGTAACTTTGGCTACATGTCTGATCGACAGTAGACATCCTGAAATAAATATGAAACGAGAGCCGATGTATAGAAACAATCCGTCTGGTGGGAGGAGCTACAGGAGGATGGGCTTATTGTAATGGCTGGAGCGGAATAATGGAACGGTATCAAACACATAAACATATGGAAACCACATGTTTGACTCTGTTCCATTTATTCCATACCAGCCATTATAATAAACCTGTCCTCCTATAGCTCCTCCCACCAGCCTCGTCTGGCTCCCAGCCAGGAATAGTACTTACAGTCGAAGGGATTCAGTTTGAGTCTATAGGAAGTGGCAGCCCTATGCGGGGTCCATCGCATGCAGAAGGTGTCATAACCAACATTGTAGGTGGTCAGGTCAGTGATGTTCAGGTACACTGTGAAAGACCGGAACAGTCAATCAATCCACTAACCAATTAATCAACAATTTGATCAACCAAAACAATCAAACAACCAATCAATCACTTACGTGTGGTTCCTTGTCCAATGAGAGGTCCGCTAAGGCCAGCGTCATACTGGGCCAACACCTTGAGGTCATAGGTGGTTCCTGGCTGCAGGTTGTGCAGCTGGTAGGTGGTCACATCTCCAACGAAAGTCTCCATGGTCTGATCAGTACCTTCAAGCACAGACAGGGACACTCCAGGTCAATAACCGCAGGCAAGCAATCACATCTTCAAAAGATCTGTGACTTTCTTCTTTAGCAGGATAGGTATATTAAGCAAGTCAAGTGATTTGTCGTCAGACAATGCTCTTTCACGGCTGAATAGAATAGAACGGTAGCTATCTGACCTGCAGGTGAGTAGACCAGTTTATAGCCCACCACTCTGGAGGGGGCGGGGTCCCAGGACACTCTGAAGCGAGTGTACCACTCATCTGACACTCTCAGGTTCTGAGGCCCCAGCATGCCAACTGTGGGGAAGGAAACACAGACATTCAAAACATATTAACAACATATTTAAACGCTTTGAACATGAATATCATAGCCATGCGATCCTACGCTATGTACTTGCTTTGATGTGGTGTAATTTGTTAGGGGAAATGAGACTGAGTATTGGGCAGCTCCCGTATGAGTTCTCCCATTGGAGGACAGCCAGTACACATCTCTGGCATAAACTGGCAGACTGAGCTGAAGCCAAGTCATGCAGTTTGTATTGTTTCTGAGGAAGGTAATTCTTTCTCTCCATTAACTTTGTGTGTGTGTGTGTGTGTGTGTGTGTGTGTGTGTGTGTGTGTGTGTGTGTGTGTGTGTGTGTGTGTGTGTGTGTGTGTGTGTGTGTGTGTGTGTGTGTGTGTGTGTGTGTGTGTGTGCGTGCGTGCGTGCGTGCGTGCGAGTGTGTGTACACGTGCCCGCGACTATGACTTCCAGTATGTAATAGCTGTGCATTTGTGGAGTGCCGTGTGGGTCTGTTATTCTATCATGTTGCATAGAGGACCAAGCATTCAATGTGCTAGCATACCTGTGTGTCCGTCTCCATCCAGATCTCCTCCTGGTCCGTCAAGGTAGATGGCCTGCACGTTGATCTTATAGGGAGTGTCTGGATCCAGGTTGGGCAGGATGACAGTATTTCTGTTCCCAGGAACCATAGTCTACAGGACATACAGGCAGGACACTGCATGACTATTTGAAACTACAGGTACTTCAAACAGAGGATAAATAAGAACTTTGGGCCACACGTGCCTTGGGCCACATAAGAGCTTGGTGGTGTTTGATGAGAATTTCCTGAGACAATATGGGTGCTTACGTGCTCCTCAATGGGGTCTCCAGTGGTGGGGGCGTAGGTGATCTTGTACTGCTGCACTGGACCTTCAGCATGTTCCCATGCCACGGTCAGAGAGCTGGTGGTGGCATCATACACACGCATGTTCCTTGGGCCACTGCGGGGAACTAGGACCAGGATAATAAGGAAGTTAGCACGATATCAAGCGAATAGGTGGACGTGGATAAACCTGTAAAGGCCACAGGATCTTATGTATGATTTAGTGGATCTTACGTGTTTTGCCATTGTCTTCGGCCGGCGGTCCTTCTCCGTCAGTATAGATGGCGACCACTCCCACGTTGTAGGACGTGTCTGGGACCAGCTGCTCTAGCAGGGTGGTGGTGGATGTCCCAGGGACCAGGATCTGAATAGGGACAGAGAGAACAGAGACACAGGGGTCAATGATGAAGGACTGGGCCCAATGGGAGGATGAAGCAAACAGCAGGCCTTACAGGGGGATGGACACTGCAACATTCAGATCGGGAAGGCGTACTTCCTGTTTTAAAAATGTGTCAGCTGTATGGGGAAAACAACAAGCATGCCATTATGCTGTTATGACCCGCATGGTCCTAGCAGCTGTGACCCTCCCAGCCTGACAGCTGTTTCATGTGACAACCCTGACAAGCTCGTCCTCACCTCACTCAACAACCTCTTGTGTTGTCACTGCTCAGTGCTCACTGAAAGGGGGAACAAAATGATGCTTTGATGTCAATGATGTAGGACCCATCCAGACAGTCAGGGAAATAACACACTGAGTAACTAGCGTAATGTGCTGACAGTTCCTTACAGCCGCCTGGCTCTTATGACCTATCTGACTGACTATCCGTCGTCTGTATGTGTCTGTGTTAGCTCACCCATACTGGATACCACACACCACTTGTCTGTGTCTTGCCAACATGATCTCAAAGGGAAACTAGTCTCTTCTCATCTACCTGCCATGTCCTAGTCACCTAGAGTCACATACTATACAAAATATACAGGAGTCCTGTCCACAGCCATCTGGTTTCACTCTCACTTCTGACCCAAAGCACCATTGCATCATGCTCAATGTGTGCTTTTTTTTATCTCTCTGTTTCACATGACTGTTTCTGGCAAGCATCATCAAACCCTTTCTTCGGTCTCTGCTCTGGGATTAATAGCAACATATTCCTCTCAAGAGGTAAACCCAATATTACAAAGCTGCTTTCCTAATCTGGTTAAAGCATACACCAAATCTCCCAGTGTTTAATTTGATGGTAGGCCGTGACACTGGCCACATGCTGACATGGAAAGCTGGCACTGGCACTGGAAAAGCCCAGCCCTGAGTCCATCATAATATTCCCCAAGAAACAAAATGTGATGAATTTATTAAAAAAACGAGAGCACCTCTAGCTATCAATAAAATGGAACGGCATCACTCTTCAAAGAACTAATGTTCTTTGACTTGAAATAAAAACAGGGTCTCAGTGTCTCAATGCTTCTCACAGATGTGGCTGTTTGCGCAGTGTCAAGTAACGCTCTACTAGTTGTTTGTGGGGCTTCTCCATACATACTTCATAACTCCAGAGAGGTGGGCACAGCCATGCCAGATAAGGAGGGAAAAAGCCCAGATGGGGTTTCCTGTTTTAATGAACAAACATGAACATCTCGCCTTAAACCAGTACTAGACTGTTAAATAAAACTGCCACCAGAGAGAGAGTCCATGTGGAGCACAGACAGACAGAGCTTTCTTTAACTAACATTAAGTCAGGGGCGAGGTTGATGTTGCTCCGTTTTGTCCCTTCACAAAGAGCTGTAGTGCTGTCAAATTAACTGAAGCGTTGGACTCGGCCACCCTTGCACACACCCCAAGTCCCTAGACTCTAACATTTGACCTCTGACCTGGGGCGGGGTCAATCAGAGGCCCTGTGGGTCTCCTTGGTAGTGACTCACCGACTCGGAGGGCTTGGTGCCGCTCAGGGGGGCGTAGACAACCCTGTACTGCATGACCTCGCCAGAGGCGGGCTCCCAGCGTACGTTCAGGGTGTTAGTGGTGGGGCCGAAGACTTGGATGTTCCTCACTGGAATACGCTCCACTATAGAGAGAGACACAGAGATGGAGGGACGGATAGAGGGACAGGGGAGAGGGGGAAAATAAGAGAGTTGGGTTGAGAACAGCAGCTGAAAATATAAATTAGAGAGTCTGACTAAAGATTTATTGGGTGCCTGAATGAGACACTAGGGAATGTTCGCCTTGAAGCCATCAAAGCTTTCACTGGGCCTGTGTACAATACATACTAGTTGACTCAACCATTAAAACTGCAGCAAAACACACAACATAGTTGGCCAGTCTTCAATACCACACAGACTCTGCTCTAAACATACATCAGCTTTACACTGTACACCTTCAGTAAACAACACTAAAGTACCTACAGTAGCTAACGGTTGCTCAGAAGAAGAGGAGAGAAGGTCTGAAGCCCCCTGAGAATTGCAATTTAAAACTAAAGCAGATGTTTCCAGTCTTTGTACCACTCAGAAATGTACCCTCATAAAGACAGAGTGGGAAGTACATGGCGAGCCTCTTTACTTAGAGACCAGACAGTATTGGCCAGGGACAAAGAAGGAAAGGACTTCACCATGAAAGCACATCATCAACAGGTAGCCCATATCGATGGCCTCCGTCAGAGCAATACATCAATCTCTGAAATTGAACGAGATGACCCAAGGCCACAGTAAAATGTATCTGTTAAGTTTGATTAACAACGTTTGTCAGACTGCCTGAAGAGACATAGATTCCACTGAGAATGGAGAATGCAGATGTAGAGCCCCACACTTCTGATAGAGATCAAAAACTTCAACGCTGTCATTGCTCTGTGTCCCCTGGGGTACGTTCTGATGCGGGGGGGGGGGATAAGGTTTCCAGTAACAGTAATGACATAAATATAACCAGTCTAGAGAAGACTGCTGAGTTGAATGTCGAAAAAAGACGTCATGCCAGCCCTCTCCCCCCCCGCTGTGCTACCACCACCACAACCAGGCATTACACCCCATAAATGGACCCCGTTACGGTAAGGCTGGAGACACCACTAGTGTTGCCAACGCAGAGGAATTCCTTTGCTGTGCAATCAGACCCCTAAGGACTGAGTCATACTGAGGGGAGGCCCAGCCTTATAACTGTGGGAAAGTGAAAACAGCTAATAAACTAAATATAGTGTCTACAGTGAATCCCTCTATCAAGCATTGAAGTGGATATTTCAGCTGTAAACACACGAGAAGCAAACCATGTTAGATATTTTTGGCATTGCCTTCAGATATGAAAGGGGTTTGGCTTATTTTACGAGGAGAATTCAGGTACAATAAGACTGGGACATATTTTGGGCATATCCAAGACTTTACTGGCATAAGGAATAAGCAAGTCAATACAAGGCCCGGGAGTGTATGCTCTACAGATAAGTCAATACAAGGCCCGGGAGTGTATGCTCTACAGATAAGCCAATACAAGGCCCGGGAGTGTATGCTCTACAGATAAGTCAATACAAGGCCCGGGAGTGTATGCTCTACAGATAAGCCAATACAAGACCCGGGAGCGTATGCTCTACAGATAAGTCAATACAAGGCCCGGGAGCGTATGCTCTACAGATAAGTCAATACAAGGCCCGGGAGCGTATGCTCTACAGATAAGCCAATACAAGGCCCGGGAGTGTAT
Organism: Oncorhynchus masou masou; assembly: GCF_036934945.1. Taxonomy (NCBI): domain Eukaryota; kingdom Metazoa; phylum Chordata; class Actinopteri; order Salmoniformes; family Salmonidae; genus Oncorhynchus; species Oncorhynchus masou. The sequence continues at coordinate 350,519 of NW_027016523.1, forward strand.
GCTCTACAGATAAGTCAATACAAGGCCCGGGAGCGTATGCTCTACAGATAAGTCAATACAAGGCCCGGGAGCGTATGCTCTACAGATAAGGCAATACAAGGCCCGGGAGTGTATGCTCTACAGATAAGCCAATACAAGACCCGGGAGTGTATGCTGTACAGATAAGTCAATACAAGGCCAGGGAGTGTATGCTCTACAGATAAGTCAATACAAGGCCTGGGAGTGTATGCATTACAGATAAGCCAATACAAGGCCCGGGAGTGTATGCTCTACAGATAAGCCAATACAAGGCCCGGGAGTGTATGCTCTACAGATAAGCCAATACAAGGCCCGGGAGTGTATGCTCTACAGATAAGTCAATACAAGGCCCGGGAGTGTATGCTCTACAGATAAGTCAATACAAGGCCTGGGATTATATGCTCTACAGATAAGCCAATACAAGGGCCGGGAGTGTATGCTCTACAGATAAGCCAATACAAGGCCCGGGAGTGTATGCTCTACAGATAAGTCAATACAAGGGCCGGGAGTGTATGCTCTACAGATAAGCCAATACAAGGCCCGGGAGTGTATGCTCTACAGATAAGTCAATACAAGGCCCGGGAGTGTATGCTCTACAGATAAGCCAATACAAGGCCCGGGAGTGTATGCTCTACAGATAAGCCAATACAAGGCCCGGGAGTGTATGCTCTACAGATAAGCCAATACAAGGCCCGGGAGTGTATGCTCTACAGATAAGCCAATACAAGGGCCGGGAGTATATGCTCTACAGATAAGTCAATACAAGACCTGGGAGTATATGCTCTACAGATAAGCCAATACAAGGGCTGGGAGTATATGCTCTACAGATAAGTCAATACAAGACCTGGGAGTATATGCTCTACAGATAAGCCAATACAAGGGCCGGGAGTGTATGCTCTACAGATAAGCCAATACAAGGCCTGGGAGTATATGCTCTACAGATAAGCCAATACAAGGGCCGGGAGTGTATGCTCTACAGATAAGCCAATACAAGGGCCTGGGAGTGTATGCTCTACAGATAAGCCAATACAAGGCCTGGGAGTATATGCTCTACAGATAAGCCAATACAAGGGCCGGGAGTGTATGCTCTACAGATAAGCCAATACAAGGCCCGGGAGTATATGCTCTACAGATAAGCCAATACAAGGCCCGGGAGTGTATGCTCTACAGATAAGCCAATACAAGGCCCGGGAGTATATGCTCCTCAGATAAGCCAATACAAGGGCCGGGAGTGTATGCTCTACAGATAAGCCTGCTCTCAAAGAACGACGAAACGACTCCCAACTCGTAATCTGATATTGTAGCCTTAGCATACTGTACAATCTTCTCCTCAGGAAATTCTGAACTAATAATGGTAGAAATACAATCATGTCGTATTGAACACCGGTTCTTCATTACATTCCAGAGTGACCATGGTATAGCGTGACAATTACCATGAGAAAAGGGTTGTTGAAGCTGTACTACAGAACATTAACCATCCTCACAGTAAACCTGTACGTGGACTCACGTGTCTTGCCGTTCTCAGACATGCGTTTGCCCTCTCCAGGGGGGTAGACAGGGACCACAGTGACGGTGTAGAGGGTGTCAGACATCAGGTTCTTCAGCACAGTGCTGGTGGTAGTACCAGAGACCTGGGCCTGTGAATACACATATACAGAGCTATACAGAGCTGATCTGATATAAAACGTCTGGTTAAGGAACAGTATTTCTGCATGTGTGTTTGACTGTCTGAGTGAATATGCCAAGTATCAGTGTCGTATTCTTTTAGCAGTAGATCATGGATTTGATAACAGATGTGTGTGCATTCCATAGTGAAATTCAGTAGTGATTGGTTAGAGGTGGCTCAGCCTACCACATCCTCAGCTCCTCCAGCAGCAGGTACATAGTAGATCTTGTACTGGCGGACGTTGCCCTCGGCAGCCTCCCATTGGACGTTCAGGGTGCTGGTGGTAGGGTCAGTGACCTGGAGGTTCCTCACTCCTCCCAGAGGCTCTGGAGAGAGAGAAGGGAGGCCATAGGATTCATACTATGTGGAATGAGAACCCTGAGGTTCTGATGTTCAAATGCACGTGGAGGTACAGACGTGGCATATGGTAGGTGTGAATCTATGTTTTAATAAGACAGTATTTAGGGACCCTTTAACATCTTCCTCTAGGCATCAAATGTAACCCTGGTTCCCTGAGGGAGGGAAGGTGCAGCTGAGAGGCCAAAAGGGAGCATGATGTAATCGCGAAGGCCTTCGACAGGCCACAGCAAGGTCACTCACTTGTCTTTCCGATGCCAGAGATGTCCTTGCTCTCCCCGCTGCCGTAGATGGCTGCAACGGTGATGGAGTAGGGAGTGTCAGGGGTCAGCTTGGGGAGAAGCACTGTGTTCTTCTTCCCTCCGATCTGCGTCTGTTGGGGGATGAAGACAGATTAAAATTACTGTTCTCACCTGGTCAATGATTGCACTAAGGGCCTAAGGGCTGACTCATTTTTAAGTTATTGGATCAAACATGAATGGTTCTTTTATTCCCTTCAGATTACAAATGCATCAAATAATTTCTTCAGCGTGGCCTCAGAAGACATGAACAGGAAAAAATATATTTATTTTCTCATTAGATGTGGATGCCTCTGTTTCTATCTTCTCTCCCTTGACAGTTTTCTGTCAGTGTCGGCAACTTGATCGGAAGAATTCGGGTTGAGCAATAGCAGACTGTCAACATCTTTGTCCGAGGATGCAGCGAGCATTTTTGCACTTTGGTATTGTAAGAGCCAAGGTAAATCTATTCTCCAGTGGGATGTGTTGTCTTAGAGGTATGAGTGGGAATTTAGTGCATCATTTTCTTTTTTTTCTTTTCTTTTTTTTACCAGGGAGACGCTGTATTGAAAGGAACACTTCTGGGTTGCTTCGCCTCACAGAGACGGCTGACTCAGTAAACTCTGTGTGTGTGTGCGTGAGTGTGGGTTTTCAAGTTATGCTTTGTGTTGCCTGGGGGAAACGCTTATCAGCAGGCAATGGGAAACCGTATGATGGAAGTCATGTTATTTGGCACCAAGACAATTTTCCTTGTACACAAGCATGGAGCGTGTGTCTCCCATTTCCTACACAGACCGGTTGTCACAAATGAAACAAAACGAGGCCTCCTAAGCTCTCCATACTTGTTGAAAAGCTGTCAGTGAACCAGAAACACTTGGCTAAGCTTGGCTCATTAGCTTCCAGCTTTTCAACAATGCCTCAACGTTTAGCGCGTGACATCCTCGCAGAAACCGGTGGACGGATGGCCGCTGGACAGAACTAGGTTTCCCCTCCTCTAATTAAAAAATGGAAAACATTCCGTCTCGCATTGCAATGGAAACTCTGAATGGACAAAAAACTCACATTACGCTAGCTACCCTTGAACTCCAACATGTCAGACCTATCATACATTACAGACAAGTCTGATAAGAGAGAGAACACATGTTAAACGGCCTCTATCTCTCTCTCTTTGTGTGCCTTTGCATCACGCAAACTCTAAGCGCCTAAACATCTGGCCTGATGAAAAAAGCCTGTCTGACTAAACTACTATCCAGTTCTAGAGTGGAGCAGCAGCAAGGCCAGACAGCATTGTGTAACCCTGTAACAGTCTAAGGTCAACGACCCCTGGTACCACACTCCCGTCCTGTTACATAAACACACACACACACAGAGAAACACACACACACAACCCGGGGGAGCCCAGGCATTCCATCTCCACCTCTCCCTCTTTCCTCACTGATAACACTCACTCCCCTGAGGCTCTGGTCAATGTCCCTGACCCACATGTGCTCCTACAATGTATCCTGTCATCTTGATGTTTTACTGGGGGGGATTTCAGTGGGAGACTCTCATAGGTTTCTATGATCTGTCTATCACACCAACAAGGTGATTGTGTGTCGTACTACAAGGCCTCCATGGACATGATCCGCAAAGAGTTCCTTTTCCTTTCATCATCCAGAGGATGGTTAGAATTCAACAATTAGCACCATGAAAGGCTTGGGACTGAGGACTGTGATGCTTAAGCTGAGCCATGTGGCTACTGGCTGGTTCTTACCGACTGGGTCTTGCCTCCGGCGGTTGGGACGTATGTGATCTTGTAGTTCTGGACACGACCAGGGGCGTGGTCCCACTTGACGTTCAGAGTGGTGGTGGTGGCATTGAACACCTGCAGGTTCTGGGGAGAGCCTGTGGGGGCTGGGAACAAACACAACAACAGAAACAACCACTTAAACACACATCCAACCAAAACAGATCATCTTCACATTTTACCTTCTGGATTGTGATAACCTGTGTAAAATTTGCTGAACAAAATGGAATGTATTTGATTCAAATGCATGCTCTCTCGGAGTGCTGTATGGTTTTTCCTTGATTGCAACAAACAAACTTACCAGGCGTGATGATGACCTTGGACACTGGAGAGAGAAACAGAAATATAATGAGCTCTTAGTAAATCTCATCAGGCATGGATGGGAATCTACAACTATGTATCTTGATTGATGTGTTGCGGTGGCATTAGATTAGATGATGGACTTACATGTTCTCTGGCTGCCAAGCAGGTCTTCACTCTCAGACTCGTCAGGGTAGATGGCGGTGACGGACACGTCGTACAGAGTGTCTGGCTCTAGGTTCTCCAACACATTACTGGTCTCATCACTGTTCAGGATGGCCTGGGAGACACAACACAATGGACCTTAAGGAGCTAGAACACCAGTAAGACTTTAAACTACCCAAAGCCATCAATTGCTTTGCTTGTAAGTGTTTGTTGACATTTTTGGCCAAATGTTTTGCCTCATTCGACAGGTTTTGTTGTATATTAAAAGACGAGAACCAGTAATACTAGTGCTCTTACATATTGGAAGTTGGTTTCTCCCTTCTTGGTCCAGCCGATACGGTAGAGGGCCACATCAGGGGCACCATAGTCCCAGTGAGCTCTGAAGCTGGTCTGGGTCACCTCAGAGAAACGCAGGTTCTTGGGAGCAGGAACAACATCTAGACAGAAGAAAGAGAAAATGATATTGGTGAGATGCCATCAATAATGTTTTTCCTGGCCTTACCTACTATATAGTAGTGACTTCCATGGAGTGTAAACCCAGGGTGTTAACCCTGTACTAAGCTGTGTAACTGTACTGTACCTGTGATGGCTGTGTTGAGCATGGGGTTGCCAGCTCCCTCGTCGTAGATGGGTGTAACAGCAAGGTCATACTCAGTCTGAGAGATGAGGTTGTCCAGGGCTTTGGCGGTCACGCCTCCGCCCACTTCAAGCTGCAGACCAAGAAATCATCCTTGTTAAAATCAAGCTTCTTTGTGTGACAGATATTAGGTTTTAAAGCGTGCTTGTATCAACAGCTGAATGACTACTTTTTTTGTTGTAAATGAAGGGTTAGGGTTAGTAATAATGAGTAATAATGTCATCATCAAGGCTACGTTGAATGGCTTCCAAAGTCTCATTCTGTTCTCGATGATGAGTTCCAAAGAATCTGCGAGAGAACTCTGGGCGACCTTGTAAACATCCGGCGAGACAGTCTGTAAACTTCACTTCCTTCACAGGAAATGTTTAAATCCTCAGCACATCCAGAGGTGGAGAGGGATAAACAATGAACCAAACAAATATTCTGTCAAAGTAGAAGCAGTAGTATGTTTTTGTTTCTTCAAAATGCACCATTAACTTCTCCATTGCTTTTCATGCCTCTGGAACCCAGTGGTGTAAAGTACTTAAATAAAAATACATTAAAGTACAACTTTTTGGGGGCATCTGTACTTTACTTTAGTATTTATATTTTGACATCTTTTACTTCACTGCAATCTATACATTTTCCCTGACACCCAAAAGTACTCATTACATTTTGAATGCTTAGCAGGATAGAAAATGGTCCAATTCGCACACTTATCAAGAGAATATCCCTGGTCATCCCTACTGCCTCTGATCTGGCAGACTCACTAAACACAAATGCTTTGTTTTTAAATGATGTCTGAGTGTTGGAGTGTGACCCTGGCTTTCTGTAAATAAATTAAAAATTATTGCGCAGTCTGGTTTGCTTAATATAAGGAATTTTAAATTATTCATAGTTTTACTTTTGATACTTAAGTATATTTAAAACCAAATAATTTCAGGCTTTAACTCAAGTAGTATTTTACTGGGTGACTTTCACTTTTACTTGAGTCATTTTCTATTAAGATGACAATTGAGAATTGAGTACTTTTTCCACCACTGCTGGAATCTCATGACCACGCCATTCCTAATGTTCCTTATTCCAGAATCTCTGTCTTTCTTTTGGCTTATTGTTTTTGCATTCAGAGTTGTTTGGGGAGAAACTTCTTTGCGAGGGGCTCTGGATCATAAAGCCACAGCAAATGTTCTTTCTTGGATGCAGAAGAAGAGCCCTTCCTGTTTTCTCAGTGTCAGGTACAGTGCTGGAGCTGCTAATCCAGGCCTGCATCATCATCCATCAGCTAGCCCAGACCGCTGCCACTTTCTGGGCATGAGGTTAGCCACCGCTCCCCTCCCCTCCACCACCGCCACGGCATCCCAATCAGACGCGTAGATGTGCTTTTCATCTCTTAAGTCCAATGGAGGGACATGTGATTTGCGTACCGCCATGTGATTTATACCCCAGGATGCGGGGCAGGGACCTGCTCTCCCCATCTCCTGCCGACAGTGGTGTGATCATTCCACCAGGTACCTGGTCCAAAAGCAAAGCCCCAGAGGTCCCCTGCATACCCCTCTCACCAGCTGCCTTTCCCATTATGCTGTCTAATGTCATACCTCAAATTATCTGTAAAAAGTATCTAGCTCTCTATCCAGGATCACTATCATGACATAAACAGAGAACGGGCTAAGCACAAGAGCTGGATTCTGCAGTCACCAGTAGGTGGGCTAGCTAGGCCTATACCTCAGTCCCAGGGGGAGTATCTATCTAGGGTGCTGAGTATTGCTTTCACTACCGTCTGTATCCAACAGATGTATTGTGACCATTGAGTCTCACCTCTTTGGCTTCTCCCTCGTCAGGCTTGTAGGTGATGATGTATTTGAGGACGGCTCCAGGTGCTGCGTCCCAGTTCATCTTCAGGGAGCTGTGGGTAACGTCTCTGACCCTCAGCTCTCCAGCAGGGGGCATGGGCACTATGGAGGGGACAGAGGGACAGAAAGATGAGGATTACTAAATTCCACATTTTATTCCTTTAATCACTTTAGTTCCATAAACTTGGGAGCGAGGAGCCCTGGTTTACTCTGTAGGAGTAAGGACCTGTCGTCCTTTACCGTCCATGAAGCACAGATAGTAAAACATGAACATGAATGTGAATGTAGAGGAATTCTTCACTGCACGTACGTGTGACTCCTTGCTTGGTGAGGGGGTCGCTGGCTGACTCTCCATGCAGGGCGAAGATGGACAGAGTGTAAGCTGTGTTGGGGATCAGCTGAATCAGCTGGACATCAGTCGTGTCCTCTCCAACTCTTATCTGCAGGGGAGGACCATAACGGAACAAACCTTAGGAACAAACCTTTACAAGGCTTACTGTCATTCAGACAGGCAGTTCAGATGAACAGATTACAAATCTTTGGTGGTGTCCAGTGTGCTGAAACGATCTAAGTGTTGCCAATACTACAGATGATCTTACCCTCTGGATTTGACACCTCCGGGACTAATATCCTGCCACAGTAAGCAAATAAATCCTTGCATCCCTCTGAGTCTCAATAATTGTGTGTTTTGTTGACTCGACGTCCGTAAAACGAGAGTGAAAACATGGCTCACTTTGTAACTGACATCTGCATGCTGTCAGGAGACATTGGCAGGGGACCGGTGTATTTGGTCATTGGCAGCATGTGTGTGTGTGTGTGTGTGTGTGTGTGTGTGTGTGTGTGTGTGTGTGTGTGTGTGTGTGTGTGTGTGTGTGTGTGTGTGTGTGTGTGTGTGTGTACGTGTGTGTACGTGTGTGTGTGTGTACGTGTGTGTACGTGTGTGTGTGTAGTGGAGACTTTGACTGTGTCAATTCCACAGCTGGTCTGGCCTGGAGTCCCAGCCAGACCTCTCTCTCTCTGGCCCGGCCTTCTCACCTCTTTGTCTACAGAGGGCTCGGTGGCATTGATGGCACTGTAGAGCAGCATGTAGCCTGTGGCGCCCACTGCCTCCTCCCACTTCACCCTCATGGTGGTGGGACGCTCCTCGTAGATGGTCATCTTCCTCACCGCGCTGAGGGGCACTGGACAGGGAAACAGGGAGTGGTGAACACTGTTAGATTCTAAACACAGATGCACACAAACACACACGCGCCCACAATACCATCCAAAACGGAATGTTCGCAGTGAGACGCAGTCATGCAGATTTCATATGGTGAGAACTAAACAATGAGTTATTTTATGGCCACTTTTATGGAGAAATTACTTGCTTCATAAAATCACTCTATTCTAGAGTACAAATAAAGTAAAGCTGAAGAACAATGTTAAAGAAACACTTAATTCTTGCTGCAGAGAGTGAGTGGGCGCTGTCTTTAAGCCTCATATGGTATCATAAACAAAACAGTTTTGTTTTTTCTTTAATGTTGAACACAGGGACCACACAAGCATCACAGGAACAGGGTGTGCTTAATATACTGGAAGAATGTTTGTTTTACAGTCCCAAAGATGTCCATTAGTTGATCCCACAGGGATTACGTTTGGGACACAGGTATGTTGAAGCACAGTAATGGACAGGTACAGTATAGTGCAGGGTCTCTCAAACTCAGTCCTGGGTCAACCCAGGACCGTTATTTGCCCGAGCACTATACAGCTGATTCAAATAATCAAAACTTAATGATGAGTTAGTTATTTGAATCAGCTGTGTAGTGCTGGGGGGTATAGAGGATCAAAGAAGAACACAGAAAAACAGATTAGGACTCACAGGTGGTTTCAGTCCCCTTCAGTGGATCACTGCTCTCCTCTCCAATGACAGAGTAGACGTTGACCAGATACTCAGTCAGAGGGTTCAGGTTGGGCAGCATGGCTGTGGTCACTGAGCCATCAACAAACATCTACAACCAGACAACAAGAGTGCACATGAACCAGGCGAACATGAATATGAATATGGAGAATGACTTGGAATGTCTATTTTACGTAACCCATTCACTTGCATTGGAAAGGTTTGTTTCTATTGGCTGGACAAACAAGACAAACAAGACAACAAACTACAGCTATAAGTGTTTCCTGTGTTGATGCATCTGGTTTCAATTGAACCACAAATTAAGTTGTAGAACTCTGACCAAACTCTACCGTTTTCAACCCAGTGTGTGTTTCTATAAGAGCCAAACACAAAAAACAACTTTGATCACATACTAGACCACTGCCTCACCAAACCATGAGAGCTGGACTAAAACACTTTTGAAATGAAATTGGAGTCCCAGGAGTTGGAAGTGGATCTAGCAGCTAGCCTACCCCATGCTAGTACACTGGAGCCAATACCCTGGAGTCAAAGTTAGCTGTGGGGTAAGGATGAATTCTAATGTAATCTCTTTCATCTTTATTCAGCCAAGTAAGTCACAGAACATAGGCTTTACTACAACTTGCTTCCATCCTCAGGCCCAGGGTTGGAGTGACAGAGGGGTCTGGGAGGCTAATAGAGGGGGATTGGCAGAGGAGTTTGGGGTTGGTCGTGGTTTGGGGTTGGTCGCAGTTACCGGGTGGACGCGGTTACCGGGTGGATGTTAGGGGTACTAACCTTCTGAGGGCGTCCAGACAAGGTCATGTACTCCACACGGTACTTCTCCACCGGACCTTCAGGGCCTGTCCAGCTGGCACGGAACGAGTAGTGGGTCACCTCCGAGGTCACCAGGTCAGTGGGCGCATCGGGGCCACCACCTATCAGGGAAAAGAGGAGGGTCAAAACAACCCTAAGCATAGGATCTCATTGCATCTTTCGCAGATCTGGAAACAGCTCCCTAGGAGACAATCCAGGAGACAGACATATAGACAGTCTAAGCCTTTCCTAAAAAAAAGTACCCTACATAGTATTCAGTTACATCTTTTGAATTTGATTAAGGAGCAGACTATTTCTCATTTTAGAGAGGAAAAATAAACTATCGGTGGGGAAAGAGGGCTTTAGATTCTAAATGATTTCCAGTGGTTGGCTGGCCTTCAGCTCCTTGTGTTGTCTCCCCTGGTGCACCAGACATGCTACTCTACTGAGGGTCTCCTCTAGCCATGACCTAAACCCTGTTTACATAACTACAGCCTCACACAACACAACACAGCTGGCTGCAGAGATCATCCCCCGTATTCACAAAGAGTCTCAAAATAAAAGTGCTGATCTAGGCTCAGTTTAGCCTTTTAGATCATAATGATTAAGATTATATGGACAGATCCTAGATCAGCACTCCTACTCTAAAATGGTTTGAGAATATGGGCCCAGGTCCCCCCCCCCCCTTATTCATTATGATTTTAAATGCAAAACTGATCCTAGGTCAGCACTTTTACTCTGAGACACTGTGAATATGAGCCTTGAAAGCATTAGTAATAAGACTGAGGGATAACCTACATAGCCTATTTAGACTGCCACCTTAACTGTCACGGCAGGGAATGTACAGTAATGCCGGCCTGAATGTACCTGGTCCCTTGACGCTGTTACAGAGGTTGTTGGTTAGGTCGTCCACTATGTCCAACAGGAAGGAGAAGTCAGCCACGTTGTACATGTGGATCTCATCCGGGTCAGTGGCGATGGACCTCAGCTCATTCTCATCAGCGTTCTTCACACCTAGGAGGAGTCAAACAGGGATATCAAGTCAGCTATCCCCTCAGAGCAGGTTGAAGATACATTACAGATATTTAATGAGGAAGATAAGTGGAGAATATCAAAGGTGTGTAAGGAATAATTCTGGGGCAACTTGAGCATTCACACTGTACTTCAAAATGACAAAGATAACTGCCATTTGAGTTAAGACAGATACAAGGAGCTTCAGATGTCCTATCTACTCAAAATAGAGCAAAGGTAAAACTGCCTAGTGACGATGGCTGAGACTCACCAATGGCATACAGCTCAATGCCCTGGTCACGCAGGTTCTGGGAGTTGGCAATGATGTCATCCTGAGACTTGCCATCAGTGACCAGAACTCCGATCTTACGAGCGTTGGGTCTCATCCCAACATTTTCCTTGAAATTGTTCTGGAGGATGTAGTTTAAAGCGAGACCTGCAAAAGAGGGACGAAACAATTATTCACACTGATTATATGGTTTAATCATTTCTCAGAGGCCTTTCCAACAAGGCAGCTAAAGAGCAAGGAGATTAGGAACACCTCAGTTTGATTCGCATAATGGAGCATACAATTCAGTTTCCTTCACCTTCTGGCTATCACACAAACAGCCCAACCGCCAACAACCAAAGCAGAGGCACAGTTTTCATTTGGAAGTTTATGAACTGGAACTTCTTTCAGTAGCCATCTAAATAGCCAATAGAAGCTTGAACATGATAGACCTTTAAATGGGACTGACGGTATACAACAGTCTCTGAATGGAGGTTGTGGTTGTAGATTGAGTACAGTACCAGTGAGGGTGTTGCCTCCTTTGTAGGGCAGGTTGGCTACAGCTTCCAGCAGGGAAGCCCTGGTCCTGTGGGCGTTCAGGTGCCACTCAGTCTTGGGGTCACCACTGTACTGGGCCAGACCTAAAAGAAACACACGGAGCCTCTGTCAGATCAGATGCCGTGTATAACCCTCCAACATGATCATGCCTAGAAAATGACTAAAGAGTGGAGACACAATAGTGTTATCTGCAGCAGGTTGCAGGAATGCGCATGTCCTGTGAGACTTCAGGCACACTGAGGTTTAACCTACCAATCTGGACCCTGTCAGGGCTGATGTCGAAGACTCCCACCATGCGAGAGATGAAGGAGCGGATGGTCTTAAAGTTCAGACGGCCGATACTCCAGGAGCCATCGACCAGCAGGACAATATCAGCCCGGGCTTTGGTCTTACACACCACATCTGAGAGAACAGAGGCTACAGGTCAGAGAGACAGTACAGAACAGTGATGGGGCACTAGTTATTATCATGCAGTTTCAGGTATAACACAGCTGGAGTTATGAGGGCAAAGGTGTTCAAAATGCATGAGTGAGAAGGGGAAGTGAAGGAGTAGGAAAGGAAAGAGGTCATTGACATGACATTGTTGACATGGATTCACAGAACATAACACATCTATATCTGTCTCTTTTACAAGCAAGCAGTAAAAACACATTTCCATTCCATTTTCAGGGTTACAAGCCATTTTCATCATCACACATTTCATTTCCAGGTGTCAATATAATGGTTGTCTTCTTTTCTTCCGAGATGATCTCTCGCTCCCTATGTCTGAGGAGTGTTCTTCTCTGGCCACTCCCCAGCCTCTCCCGGGGAACAACAAAAAAGAAGCCCTCCTGATGTGATATATATATACGAGGGCCTCCTTGGTGAGAGCTACTGTGCATTCCTCACTGGCACAGCTCTTTGCTGTGTTCCTGGACACCTGCATGATGAGAAGAAGGACTAGTCCGCAGACTGTTAAGACCGCAGGTGTGCCAGCAACGCACAGATTGCGCAATCTGCCACTGTTACATGTTTGATTTACAGACTTCTCTTTCCCTCCCCATGCGACACACAGATAAACAGATGCCCAGCGGAGTGTGAGGGTCTGAGAGTGGCTGAACGGCCCGGCAGTTCAGCCTACAGTCTGTTTTCGTTAGTCGTAATAAAGAAAATGATCTAAGGCTATCGGACAGAGACAAGAGGGGAAGATTTATTGGCCACGCCAGATGTTTGCCCTTTGACTGCAATGTGCATTTCGCCAAGTCAATAAATTCACGTCCAGTCCCTGTTAATGGCACTATAAATTCAAAAGTTAGCTTTACAACTTGTGCATTGCAGCACATACGTATCTGTCACTCAAGAGAAGGTTATCTTTTATTTACAGGGAGAAGAAAGAAACTTTAAAAGTGGAAACCGGGAGACAAAAATGTTCATTACTGTCTCTTGTAAAATGTGTTCAAAGGAGAGGGAGGCTGATGTACATATTACTTTAGGCACTTTTAGTGCACCTAATGCCCTCTTCTCTCTTACTCTGTCCTCCCTCAAGATCAGGATGGGGGATTAAATTGAGGAGTACTGGGTGAGGAGAAGGGGGTTATGGGGTGGAGAAGGGGTTTTCTGCCTCCTCTATTAAATTATATTATTGTGGGCGACTGACTGACAGGGTCTTGTCACTGAATCTGCTCTCTATTAGAGGAGGCCTTCCAGGCAGCTGAGGGTCAGGACTGGCCTCTGGAGCCTTCCTTAAAACACATAACATTTTCCTCTCTCTCGTTCCTCTCCTAACACTCACTGCCCTGTGCCGTGCCGCGCGCTCACACCCGTGAGGTTGTAAAACATTTATAATTGCAAACAGATTATATATTTTTGGGACAATTCTGCTGCTCTTAGCTGCTGCTGGATCCAGAAAAATAAAAAGGAACCCAAAGTGACGAAATGATGAAAAAGCGAGCAGCCAACAGATGGAATAGTAGTTACATCTGTTATTTGGTGAGACAATTAGCTTTGAGGAAAGGCATTTAGGGCAACTCGTCTGTTTTTATGGGGAGAGGGATTAGAACGTATTTTCCTAACGAAAAATGGACAGTGTGATATATGTCCCACACTTCGGTTATGGCTGCAGAAGTCACAGCATATAATATATGTGCTGTATAAGTTCTTAAGTATGATGAGGGAGATTAGAAAAGGAATTTCAAATCATATTGGTCATTACCCATTGGTCACATACACTGGTTGAATCAACATTGTTTCAATGTAATTTGTCACGTGTTGTGACGTGGAATTAACGTGGAAAATACATTGGGTTCGAAACGATGGGGTCCTTTGTTGGGCAAATCAGATGTCAATGTAACCAACATAACCCCAAACTCACTCCAAATATACAAAACAAAGCTCTTTCCATGACAAAGACTGACCAGGTGAATCCAGGTGAAAGCTATGATCCCCTACTGATATAGCCTGTTAAATCCACTTCAATCAGTATAGATGAAGGGGAGGAGACAAGTAAAAAGCCTTGAGACAATTGAGACACGGATTGTGTACAGTATGCATGCCATTCAGAGGGTGAATGGACAAGGCAAAAAATGTAATTGCCTTTGAATGTAGAATGGTAGTAGGTGCCAGGCGCACCAGTTTGAGTGTGTCAAGAACTGCAATGGTGCTGGGTTGTTCACGCTCAACAGCTTCCCGTATGTATCAAGAATGGTCCACCACCCAAAGGACATCTAGCCAACTTGACACAACTGTGGGAAGCATTGAAGTCAACATGGGCCAGCATCCCTGTGGAAAACCTTCGACACCTTGTAGAGTCCATGCCCCAAAGAATTGAGGCTGTTCTGAGGGCAAAAGTGGGTGCAACTCAATATTAGGAAGGTGTTCCTGATGTTTTGTACACTCACATGCTGACCAGACTAGACACGTCGCGTGCACGAGCGTCGTGAATTTAGAAATCCATGTTATTCAATTATTGCACCCACACTGCTCGCACGCCAACGAGCGTCTGCGCTGACAAGGGCTAAAATAGAAGTCATTCCTATTTCTGACACAAATCGCGGAACAAGTCCTGCCTCTCCCATCTTAAATTAGCTAGCAACAGCAAGTCAGCTAAATAGGACAAATTAGCTAGCAGGTGCAAGCTAACTAGCTAAATTGCCATGCATGTTGAATGCTTTTCGACCTGTCCCCAAATTAATGTAATTGGTTCAGAGTTTGTTTTGTTATTTTAACCTGCGTGTCGTGATCGTGTTTGGTGTGTGGGGACAAAATAAATGTATGCACGATAGTGCACGATGGCGCACGTGCACAGCCGGTTTGGATTCCGTGTCAGTGTACATTCACATACAGCTTGTGTAAGACAAGTTAGAGGAGTTACTTTAAACTATTCAATGTTATTTAGGTTGTCTACGCTAATGAGTACGGAGCTGATCGGTGTCTGACATGATATAAGTGTTGACATGATAGTTCAGCTGAATTGAACATGGCTTGTTTCCAAAGCATAGCAGGGTACATAGAGGATAGGCATCTGGATGGTAGACTTGTTTGCAGTGAAGTGCATTACCCTTCATATACCAGTAGGAGTCACTGTTAGGCAAAACTGTATCGTTGAATGAAATCTACCATTTTACTATCAACATTGAAACAAGGCCAAATAAAATGCCTAACCAACTATAAAGTTTGACATAATTTCAACCACCCAATATACAGTATATTGAATATAGGATATAGGAACATTGTTTTACATTTCTTTGAGGAATTTTCAACTCAATTTCAACTTATACATAGTTTTAATGATTATGTTGAAATTAGATTGATGTTCAAACCTGTTAGACAGGTTGAGTCAGTGTATTTAAGTTGAAGGTAAGCCTTAATTTCAATGTTTACAATGTTGGTTGATGACTTTTTTTCAAATCCAATGTATTTTCCACATTTACTCCACATCACAAAACATTGACACATTTCGGTGAAATAACATTGATTCAACCAGTGTGTGCCCAGTGGGTAGGGCTGTTGAGTTCTTTGAGGAAAATGTGTTGTTTCACTTTTGCCTCTATAAAATGGATCACAGCTTGTTTATACGATTCTTACAGACTAATATTCACCTTATGCATGACCTTTTACTTTTCAAGATGGACGCCGTGCCTATTAATTGGCTGGGCATAAAGTGAATACAGTACTTTACAGTGTAGTCTCTTGTGTAAAAAGTGTTGTGTGGCTGGTGTTGCTGGCTATATGATTAATCATGTAGGAGGAGTTTGAGAGGAGGCATTACCTCCATCATACAGTGGTGGTTCAGGGGCGTCAGAGAGAGTGGTCTTCTCCTCACCAGCCAATGGCTGGCTCTCTCCCCCCTCGAACATTCCAAACACACTCACTGTGTACTTGGTACCAGCCCTGTGAGAAAACAACTAAATCAGTTACACTTCATTCATCTCAACAAGTTTGTCAGTTTGTCTGAGAGAAATTACTGATAGACGGACCCAACAAACTGGTGAAATAATGAAAAAGCAGCACAGTTCATTCTATCTTTGCAAGGCAATACAGTAACTGTGACAAACCATCTGATATACAGTGCTTTCGGAAAGTATTCAGACCCCTTCACTTTTTTCACATTTTGTTACATTTACAGCCTTATTCTAAAATGGATTAAATAAAAACAATTCCTCAGCAATCTACACAGAATACCCCATAATGATAAAGCAAAAACACATTTTAGAAAAACAGAAATACCTTATTTACTTAAGTATTCAGACCCTTTGCTATAAGACTCGAAATTGATCTCAGGTTCATCCTGTTTCCATTGATCATCCTTGAAATGTTTCTACAACTTCATTGGAGTCCCCCTGTGGTAAATTCAATTGATTGGACATGATTTGGAAAGCCACACACCTGTCTATACAAGCTCCCACAGTTGATAGTGCATGTCAGAGCAAAAACCAAGCAACGAGATGGAAGGAATTGTTCGTAGAGCTCCGAGACAGGATTGTGTCAAGGCACAGATCTGGGGAAGGGTGCCAAAATTGAAGGTCCCCAAGAACACAGTGGCCTCCGTGCTTCTTCAATGGAAGAAGTTTGGAACCACCAAGTCTCTTCCTAGAGCTAGCCGCCCAGTTAAACTGAGCAATCAGGCGAGAAGGGCTTTGGTCAGGGAGGTGACCAAAAACCAATGGTCACTCTGACAGAGCTCTAGAGTTCCTTTCTGGAGATGGGAGAACCTTCAAAAAGGACAACCACCTCTGCAGCACTCCACCAAACAGGCCTTTACGGTAGAATGACCAGAAGGAAGCCACTCCTCAGTAAAAGGCACATGACAGTCTGCTTGGAGTTTGCCAAAAGGCACCTAAAGGACTCTCAGACCATGAGAAACAAGATTTTGAGAGGATCTGCAGAGAAGAATGGGAGAAACTTACCAAATACAGGTGTGCCAAGCTTGTAGCGTCATACCCAACAAGACTGTAATTGCTGGCAATGGTGCTTCAAAAAGGTACTGAGGAAAGGGTCTGAATATTTATGCAAATGTGATATTTCAACTTTCTATTTTTATAACTAGCTAAAATTTGCGAAACCTGTTTAATTTAATCCCTTTTAGAATAAGGCTGTAACCTAACACAATTTGGAAAAAGTCAAGGGGTCTGAATACTTTCCGAATCCACTATACTTTACATTCCAAAGATAGACCTACCTGAGCTCCTCCAGAACCACAGTGTTGTCATAGGGTCCTACCAGCAGCTCTCCCAGGTCTATATCATTTCCAATGGGGTGGAAAGTGACTTTGTAGCCCTTGACCTCCCCTGGAGCGGGGTCCCAGGTCACTCTGAAACTGGTCCTAGCAGGCTCCGAGGTCTGCAGGTTTCTAGGGGCTTTGTACGGTGACACTGGAACAGAGAACATGAAGATTTGATATAAGCAGATGACTATATAAGCAGATGACTATAAAGTGGAAGTAAAATTAGGCTAAACATTAGGCTATCATTACAGGTTACAGGTAAAATGCTAGTTCTTAGCGGCCTCTGGAGACCCATTTTCTCCTGGCCTATCGTAGATTTAGTAGTTGATGATGATTGATGATGAGTACATGATACAAGTCTGCATAACCCTCCAGCAACCAGCTACTGCGCAGGACTCCCCTAAGCTAACGCAAGCAGCACAGAGCACAGTTCAGTTGTGGTTAATGATAGACCAACGTACGTGTGGTTCCTACTCCTTGCCTTGCTTTTCCTTCTCCCTGCTTGTACACAGGCAGCACCGTGATGTCGTAGGTGGTCATGGGCGTTAAGCGTCTCAAGATGGTGTTGGTGGTACCACCAGGCACCTTGGCAGCCAGCTGTCGCCCTCCCGACGCTGGCTTGTATGTCACCCGGTAGTTGACAACGTTTCCGGGTGCAGGCTGCCAAGTCACCTTCATGCTTTTCTCCGTCTCCTCGGAAACCACCACAACTTTTCCGGCTGCAGACACTGGGAGCGCAAAAGAAGGAAAATTAAACACCAATGCTTGATGGATTGATAATGGTATTATGGTGTGTTTGAGTTTGAGCAGAGAGCAGAATTGAAATGCATGTCAAATTGCTGCCTACATTTCCAAATGGTACAAAGCCATAACGGCTTGTTGGCAATCTAAACATTGGCATGCGTGGTTAGCTTTGAGATTTTTACTGAGGTATCGGTTCAGTTTTCATACGCTTGTGAACACAGATCCACCCAAACATTGTTTTATATCCCAGTCAGAACATACACTGACCAGACCCACTGTGCAGATTTCCATACTATGACCCCAGTATGTCTTTGGTGCAGGAAGGACAAGTGTGAATTGTCAAAACCCTTAACGAGCTCAGGAAAATATTCAGACAGCTAGACTTCAGAGGGAGGAGTTTTATGGATGGAAAAAAAGCAGCCTGTCCAAGTTTTCAGTGTGTGGCTCAACCCAAATGGACCTCTCCTGTTAGCACAGACAGAGCGAGAGCCTGTGGTTCTGGTGGAGGAACCAGCAGGCGAAGTGACCACGGATAAAAACCATACAAGCCTCTGGAGGTGCCTGAAGGTTGTTTTTCGTGTAAATTGCACATGTCCTGTTTGCCAGAATCAATAAGCAAAACGATGGAGCGACACAGTTTTCCATTAGCACATTTTGTCTCGCAAAGCAGCGGATAAATTCCCCAATCGGGGGAAGTTTCCGTCAATGTGCTTTTCTCACTTCAGTGGGTTGCTGTATTACAAGGAGAGGGGAAGCACTGTCTACTCCTGTGTCTATCTGAATCCACAACCTCCCCTGATAACTGGTAGCAGGTGTGGCGTATTGCGTCATGGCAATATACTATATAATACACACGTCGTCACCCTGATTACAAAAGCATTTCAGTGGCCTTTTAGGTGGATCAGGTGACTGCCCGAAGCGGTGACGTTATCTGCCGTAACTGTCACCCTATCTCACTTTTTCCACATCACGCCCAAGAATGGGGCTCAAGTTTGGGCCTTCAAAACCCTTGTTTCCCGGCATAACTCTAAAGCCCGCGTCACTCCTTTTGAAGGCTGATAGGAGTGAAGTCATTTAATGCTTTTTTCTTACCATGTCTGGGTTCTATTTGTGGATTATACGGGCTATGAAAGCTACACGTTCATGGTTTATTTAAGGAAATAAGGTCTGTACCCAAATCCAATTTCGTGAACCCCGAAGCTATCTTGCTATCGCTCTTTATTGTCATGAGACAAATATGACCCACTCTGGTCCTCGTCTTCATTCCTGGTGCTCTACATAGGCACATTCCAGTTATATAATGACCTACAGTGCCTTCAGATAGTATTCACACACCTTTTCCACATGTTGTTGTGCTACAGGCTGAACTTCAAATTAATTAATACGATTCAGATTTTTCTGTCACTGGCCTACACACAATACACCATAATGTCAAATGTCATTTTACAAATCAATTACAAATGAAAAAGTGAAATGTCTTGAGTCAATAAGTATTCAACGCCTTTGTTATGGCAAACCTAAATAATTTCAGGAGTAAAAATGTGCTTAACAAGTCACATTATAAGTTGAATGGACTCACTCTGTGTGCAATAAGTGTTTAACATAATCTTTGAATGACTACCTCATCTCTGTACCCCACACATACAATCATCTGTAAGGTCCCTCAGTCGAGCAGTACATTTCAAACAGGTTCAACCACAAAGACCAGGGGGTTTTCCAATGACCGGCGAAGTTATTAATTACACTTTGGATGGTGTATCAATACACCCAGTCAGTACAAAGATACAGGTGTCCTTCCTAACTCAGTTGCCTGAGGGGAAGGAAACCACTCAGGGATTTCACCATGAGGCCAATGGTGACTTTAAAACAGTTACAGAGTTTAATGGCTGTGATAGGAGAAAACTGTGGATGGATCAACAACATTATAGTTACTCCATAATACTAACCTAATTGACAGAGTGAAAAGAAGGAAGCTTGTACAGAATACAAATACTTCAAAACATGCATCATGTAATAAGGCATTAATGTAATACTGCAAAAAATGTGGCAAAGAAATTAACTTTTTGTCCTGAAAACAAAGAAATGTTGTTATGTTTGGGGCAAATCCAATACAACCCATTACTGAGTACCACTCTCCATATTTTCAAGCATAATTGTGGCTGCATCATGTTATGGTTGTCTATAGCAATGATGAACAATCAATTTCACAGCTTGAAGATTTTTTAAAGAATAATGCGCAAATGTTGCACAATCCAGGAAGACTCATAGCTGTAATCGCTACCAAAGGTGCTTCTACAAAGTATTGACTCGGGGGTGTGAATACTTATGTAAATGAGATATTTCCGTATCTAAATTGTAATACATTTGCACAAATTTCTAAAAACATGTTCTCACTGTCGTTATGGGGTATTGTGTGTGAGAGAAAAATTATATTTAATCAATTTTGAATTCAGACAACTAAATGTGGAATAAGTCAAGGGGTATGAATACTTTCTGAAGGCACTGTAGATAAAACTCTCTGCGGTCATGGAGTATTTTTATATCCTTTTCCAGCTCTGAGTTAACCTGAGGACGAGAAATCCGGAAATGCATCTTCTCAGGCAGAAAGAGAGTGGGAGAGCTACAGAGGCAGGGAGAGAGAGAGAGAGAGAGAGAGTAGAGAGAGAGAGAGAGAGAGAGAGAGAGACCGAGAGAGAGAAGGGGATAGACAGAGAGAGAGAGGGACATAGAGAGAGGTCCCACAGTAAGTGTGTGTATGGTGGAAACATTAGGGAGTGACTTACTATCTGTGGTCTCAGCACCCACGAGCGGCTCTCCCTCTCCCCTGCCATAGGCTGCGTACACAGAGACCTGGTAGCGCGTCTCCGGAGTGAGCCCCTCAAGCACAGTGGTCGTTACGTCCCCGGGTACGGACTTCTCCCCTGTCTCCTCCGTGTACAGCGACTTCCACTTCAACCGGTATGAGCGCACGTTACCGGGCGCCGCCGTCCAAGACACAGCGAAGCTGTTGTCTGTGACGTCTTTGGTGACCAGATCTTTAGGGGAGCCAAGGACTGTGAAGGGAAAGGGACAGAGTTAAAACCTTATGAAGCTGGGATCTTCACCTCACATATCAGTGTTGGTGCATAGAGTCTTTGACAAATCAACCACAGCAGAGTTTGTGTCAGGGGTGCTAGTTGATGTGGTTGCTTGTCTGCATGTGGGTGCTGATGATTTCAAGGCAGACAAATGCAGTCTGGGCGACTGTGTTCTATTGAGCAGGATAAATGAGCTGGTATAGCGATAAACCACCAACAATCACTGATCTGTTTCTGTTTAACCCCTTGGGGTGTTTTTAAAACCAGTGATTTACATTGTTCATAATCTGAGGGATTGGAAAAAGCTCTGCGAAACCAATCACCCGATTCCAGCCCTCAGCTCAATTTAGGGCATCTAGCAGCACTTTCATTTTCCATCGAAACAGAAGAAACTTGATCCATTAAAGTGTGTTTGCTACAATCGCAGATGTTGCTCTCTCTCGCTCTCTGTCTCTCTACATCTCTCTCTTTCCTGAGAGACTATTGGGGTGGGTGGGAAGTAGCAGACGCTGAGTTACGGGAGAAGGATTTGCGGTGGCGTTAGCTGTGTCAGCTGTCTGCCAACAGATCTTTGGCTGTTTTGGGCGCTCCTACTGAGATGAGCTCCTTCAACACAGCCTGGCTGCGCAGACAAGTTTCACTCACCACAGGGAGAAAGACCACCTCACATCTCTCTCCCACACAACCTCAGGACAGGACAGGAGAGGACCAAGCTGTTGCTGTAACCTGCACACATCCTGGACCTAACACTGCTAATGAGGGAACAGCTAGAGATATCAAATCAGATATCAGGTAGTTAATGTGTGCCAGTAAAGAGACACCTCAGTGACTGGTTTGGCTATGAAGCTAGCATGATTCTCTGTGTTATCAAACGTCATTAATCTAAATGAATAATCCAGGGTTCACTATTCAACCACTATTCACCAACGAGGCAGTTTGGGTTGCACAGAGAGAGAAAGAGCTGCTCCAGATATGAGGAATAATGAATTCAACAAGGAATGAACGGAGAATTACAGATTTTGGAGGGCCTGTCCAGGATAATGTGCTGCGGCCCCTGTAGATGCCAAGTCCCCTCTATCCAGGGTGCAGCGAGCTGCTGTCAAGCGCTGAGGAGCGAGGCCACTGACTTTCCCGGCTGTGCTGCTGCACAAGAGGGACCGCATGACACAATAACCACTTCTGCAGACAATGGCCCACTTTCCCTCAGTACTTTGAGAACAGCACAGTCACAGGGCCCTGTCTGACCAAGCACTAAAGCACACAAATGAAACACATGGAACACAGACTTAGACAGCTAGCTGGCGCCATTTTGAGTTCATCATCAAAGTTGAATCAGTCGGAATTAGCTAAACTTGCATTTGAAACTAACAATTGCTAGCAGGACTTAGATTTGTAACTACATAATGGGGCCTAGTCTCTGTGTAGCGAAACAAAGAAAGGCATTAAGGGAGTACTGAGGAAGGAGCCATCAACCAGGGATGATTTAGAGCACATATTCATCAGCAATTTGGCTAAACATTTGTCATGGTAATCTCCCAAATCTCCAATAGCCCGATAAGGAAACGGATCTGACAAACACAATGGGTCTTCACTATATCACTCAGACACAGAGCCTAATCTGTATACTTCACTAACTGACGTATAGGAGTAGACAAGCCAGGGGCTTCCTGTAACCAAGGCATGTTTGTTGATGTACCTAACCTTCAAATTGACTGCCAAAAGGCTTGTGAGTTTGGGCTTGAATTGGAATGTGTCAAGAGGATGAGTCAGGTGCTAGGAAAAGTACACCATGTGTGCTACCTGCTATGAGGCTGAGCATTCATAAAAAGCTCACCCTCTCCGCTCACATGCTCAAATAGCGGTCTTGTCAATGTAACATAATAGCATGCATTGACTGCATTCATACAGTACATGATTTATTGCCTGACAAACGGCCTACAGACCGTTCTATTTCTTGAGCACACAGGTGAAGAAGAAACGCCACTGGAAATGGAGATATTCACTTAAATGTACAGATCAGCAGTTTAGTTCCGTCTGGTTTGAGATCAGCTCTTTCCAGATGGCTGGTCTAAAGAGGATCCATCAAACCCACTATTCCTCCACTCCCATTTACAGTTCCTTCATGTAACTGCCCTGGAGCCTGGTCCACCTTGAATTTGTCTAAGGCCAGACCATGGTAAAGACACAGGGTTCGCCTGCGTGTGAGCGATGCCCTGCTCTGCCCTTTCGCCTCGAAGGACCTTCCGTCTGGAGGAAAACAGTCGCTACTGGCTCCACTGCGACACTGAGCCTGGCAAACCACCGCTCCGCCAAGAGCTCAGTTTCCAAAGGGATCGTCATGAATTGAAATCAACTCAAATGGCTTGGAATTCACCGGGTTTCACGCCACACTCTGTGGCCCATGAAATGTGTACTACTTGCAAATGCTTACTACTTCTCCAGCTACTTGCACACCAGCTCGCTATGTCCTTTCATGGCTGTGCTTTGAAGCTTGTATAACCTATAGTGAAAAATGCTAACCTCCCCTGTTATTGTAATGGTGAGAGGTTAGCATGTCTTATATTTGTGCATCTGCAACTTTCTCACTCCTCATTATTCACGATTTATTCAGGGCTATCTGTAATCATGGCATCATCCACGTTAATGTAGAAGTGTTTAGAAACATATTCTAGTCTTGTTTACAAAAAAGTGACTCCAAAATGACACAATACATTAATTTCTGTTTGGGCGCCAAATAATCTGAAACACAACCAAAACAAACAGCAAATGCATCCAACATGTTTATAGAGTAAAAAGCTTAATGAAATCACTGTGCGCTAGAATATGGGACCAAATATTACACTTTTGACTTAACACACATACAGTGCATTCGGAAAGTATTCAGACACCTTGAGTTTTTCCACATTGTGTTTCATTACAAACCTATTCTAAAATGTATTAAATAGTCTACACACAATACCCCATAATGACAAAGCAAAAACAGGTTATTAGACATTTTTGCTAATTTCACATTTAAATATCACATTTATATAAGTATTCAGACCCTTTACTCAATACTTTGTTGAAGCACCTTTGGCAGCGATTACAGCCACAAGTCTTCTTGGGTATGACACTACAAGCTTGGCACACCTGTATTTGGGGACTCCCATTCTTCTCTGCAGATCCTCTCAAGCTCTGTCAGGTTGGATGGGGAGTGTTGCTGCACAGCTATTTTCAGGTCTCTCCAGAGATGTTTGATCGGGTTCAAGTCCGGGCTCTGGCTGGGTCACTCAAGGACATTCAGAGACTTGACCCGAAGCCACTCCTGCATTGTCTTGGTTGTGTGCTTAGGGTTGTTGTCCTGTTGGAAGGTGAACCTTCCAACAGGACAACAAGGTTTTCATCAAGGATCTCACTGTACTTTGCTCCATTCATCTTTCCCTTGATCCTGACTAGTCTCCCAGTCCCTTCCCCTGAAAAACATCCCCACAGCATGATGCTGCCACCACCATTCTTCACTGTAGGGATGATGCCAGGGTTCCTCTCAATGTGATCCTTGACATTCAGGCCAAATAGTTCAATCTTCGTTTCATCAGACCAGGGAATCTTATTTCTCATGTTCGGAGAGTCCTTAAGGTGCCTTTTGGCAAACTCCAAGCAGGCTGTCATGTGACTTTACTGGAAGATTCTCCCATCTCCACAGAGAATCTCTGGAGCTCTGTCAGAGTGACCATCGAGTTCTTGGTCACCTCCCTGACCAAGGACCTTCTCCCACGATTGCTCAGTTTGGCCAGCCACCTCTAGGAATAGTCTTGGTGGTTCCAAACTTCTTCCATTTAAGAATGATGGAGGCCACTGTGTTCTTGGGGACCTTCAATGCTGCTGAAATGTTTTGGTAGCTTTCCCCAGATTTGTACGGACAATTCCTTCGACCTCATGGCTTAGTTTTTGCACGTACATGCACAGCTGTGGGACCTTATATAGACAGGTGTGTGCCTTTCCCAAATCATGTCCAATCAATTGAATTTACCACAGGTGGATTCCAATCAAGTCGTAGAAACATCTCGGGGATGATCAATGGAAAACAGGATGCACCTGAGCTCAATTTCGAGTTTCATAGCAAAGGGTCTGAATACTTGTGTAAATATGTTTTTTTATTTTTTATTTTTTTAAATACATTTTGAAAAGTTTCTGTTTTCACTTTGTCATTGTGGGGTATTGTGTGTAGATTGATGAGGAAAATGGTTTATTTTAATCCATTTTAGAATAAGGCTGTAATGTAACAAAATGTTGAAAATGTCAAAGGGGTTTGAATACTTTCCGAATGCACTGTATGTGAATTTGTCCCAATAATTCTGGTCCCATAAGATGGGGGGCACTATGTACAAAAGGTGCTGTATTTTCTAAACGGTTCACCCGATATGGATGAAAATACCCTACAATTAAAGCTGACATTCTGCGCTTTAACATCATTGTCTCACTTCACATCCAACGTTCTGGAGTACAGAGCCAACATAAAGTTATTGTCACTCTCCCAATACTTTTGGAGCTCACTGTATATAGTGCAATTTCTCAAGCAATAATTTAGCGAGGACTGTCTGGGAGTTGTCTGAGTGGGGACAGGAAAATGTTAAACTTACTGTTATTGGTAGAGAGGTAAGGAACTCTCTTTTTTCTTGGACTATGAACTAATTTAGCACCTGGGGATGTCACCAGGCAGGCCAAAACATCCCACCTCAACAGGCTGAAACTTCAGACAGTCTTTTCAAACAGCTCTTACACTAAAAGGGCATGTTTTCAATAATTTTATCGGAAAAATATTTCGCCATCCTACCCAAAACATAAGTAAAAGTTTACAGTTTAAGTCGGAAGTTTACATACACCTTAGCCAAATACATTTAAACTCAGTTTTTCACAATTCCTGACACTGAATCCTAGTAAAATTTCTGTTAGGATCTGTTAGGATCAGTTAGGATCACCACTTTATTTTATGAATGTGAAATGTCAGAATAATAGTAGAGAGAATGATTTATTTCAGCTTTTATTTCTTTCATCACATTCCCAGAAGTTTACATACACTCAATTCGTTTTTGGTAGCATTGCCTTTTTAAATTGTTTAACTTGGGTCAAACTTTTCGGGTAGCCTTCCACAAGCTTCCCACAACAAGTTGGGTGAATTTTGGCCCATTCCTCCTGACAGAGCTGGTGTAACTAAGTCAGGTTTGTAGGCCTCCTTGCTCGCACACGCTTTTTCAGTGCTGCCCACAAATGTTCTATAGGATTGAGGTCAGGTCTTTGTGATGGCCACTCCAATATATTGACTCTGTTGTCCTTAAGCCATTTTGCCACAACTTTGGAAGTATGCTTGGGGTCATTGTCCATTTGAATGATCCGTTTGCGACCGAGCTTTAACTTCCTGATTGATGTCTTGAGATGTTGCTTCAATATATCCATATAATTGTATTTCCTCATGATGCCATCTATTTTGTGAAGTGCACCAGTCCCTCCTGCAGCAAAGCGCCCCCTCAACATGATGCTGCCACCCCCATGCTTCACGGTTGGGATGATGTTCTTCGGATTGCAAGCATCCCCCTTTTTCCTCCAAACATAACGATGGGCATTATGGCCAAACAGTTCTATTTTTGTTTCATCAGACCAAAGGACATTTCTCCAAGTAGTACGATCTTTGTCCCCATGTGCAGTTGCAAACCGTAGTCTGGCTTTTTTATGGCGGTTTTGGTGCAGTGGCTTCGACCTTAATGAGCAGACTTTCAGGTTATGTCGATATAGGAGTCTTTTACTGTGGATATAGATACTTTTGTACCTGTTTCCTCCAGCATCTTCACAAGGTCCTTTGCTGTTGTTCTGGGATTGATTTGCACTTTTTGCCCCAAAGTACGTTCATCTCTAGGAGACAGAACGCGTCTCCTTCCTGAGCGTTAAAATGGCTGCGTGGTCCCTTGGTGTTTATACTTGCGTACTATTGTTTGTACAGATGAACGTTGTACCTTCAGGTGTTTGGAAATTGCTCGCAAGGATGAACCAGACTTGTGGAGGTCTACAATTTTTTTGTCTGTGTGTGGAGGTCTTGGCTGATTTATTTTGATTTTCCCATGATGTCAAGCAAAGAGGCACTGAGTTTGAAGGTAGGTCTTGAAATACATCCACAGGTACACCTCCAACTGGCTCACATTATGTCAATTAGCCTGTCAGAAGCTTCTAAAGCAATCACATCATTTTCTGGAATTTTCCAAGCTGTTTAAAGGCACAGTCAACTTAGTGTATGTAAACTTCTGACCACTGGAATTGTGATACAGTGAATTCTTAATGAAATAATCTGTCGGTAAACATTTTTTTGAAAAATGACTTGTGTCATGCACAAAGTAAATGTCCTAACCGACTTGCCAAAACTATAGTTTGTTAACAAGAAATGTGTGGAGTGGTTGAAAAACAAGTTTTAAGGACTCCAACCTAAGTTTATGTAAACTTCCGACTTCAACTTTATTCTTTGTTCTTCAAACTGGGCTTTGCTTAGTGTGGCGTGGGTTCTATCTGCTCTTTCTCTCCCCATGTTCTTTGGGCCCCTCACTGGCCTGGGAGGAAGTGAACCGTCAGTTATCTGCTGGAGGAACCAGCCAGTACTCGACCGCTCACAGCTTTGAAATACAGTACCTCCTAGGTAAAACCTAACACATGTTGAGAAAGACTCCGCGCTTCGATACATATTCTCACCACATTTTTATTTTTTTTACCTTTATTTAACTAGGCAAGTCAGTTAAGAACAAATTCTTATTTTCAATGACGGCCTAGGAACAGTGGGTTAACTGCCTGTTCAGGGGCAGAACAACAGATTTGTACCTTGTCAGCTTGGGGCTTTGAACTTGCAACCTTTCGGTTACTAGTCCAACATTCTAACCACGAGGCTACCCTGCCCCCCCCTTGTTTTCTAAAGGCTCACATTTGGAATATGAATCTCAGCAATTACTCAGCTCCACTTTACATGATTCGGGGCCAGAGTTGACTCCATTAATCCAGCCAATCTTTATTGGTCAGGAATCAGGATATGATAGGCTCAACATACAGTAAGCTTGCCACAGGGGGCGCTATATTGTCTCCATCATCCTGTTAGCATTCTCTACCATACAGCCTGACTGTTGTCTCCTGGTTCTCCAGGTCCGCCTACATAGGCTAACTCACACAGTGGATGACTGGAAGTCTGTGGCCCCCTAAACAACGAGATCAGTGTTGGCCTGTTTTTCTGACGTCAAGCTGTGCTGCTATAACCAGACCAAATGCTTTGTCATGGAGCCCAGACACTGGTTCTATTCTGGTGGGAGGCTAAGGCTAATGAGTCAGCATAACTGACCATGTCATGGAATCTCAGCATCTGACTTCTGACCTTCTGACCATTCCCAGGCTGGGGGTCCAGAGGTGGACACATAAGGTCAGTTTTGTTGTCAAAGAAGGGGGAGAAGGTTGGCTGAGGCAGGAGAGTCCCATGGGAAAAGAATGAATGTGCACCATTCAGCATGTGAACTGAAAATAGCTACATGATACTTCATAGCAGGACACCTCCTCCAGTGCAGGAGAAGGCTTCTGATATTCCCTTGTGTAGAAGCCATTTGATCTGCTAGACATGTTGTCATTTGGGTAGGAGGTGAAATTGAGAGACAAGGACTCCACAGTTTGGTCATGATGAATGATATAAGCTTTGATGTGTAGAGGGCTCAAACTGCTTTTAAGAGGAGAGACCATTTGTGACCGGCTCAAATCAGTCTTATGTAACAAAATTTGAAATTGTGTTTTTTACATTGGATAAAATTAGAGACTCAGAGCTACAAAATAGTATATCATACACTACAGCTGATGAACAATTGGAAAGTAGATTTGCTTTGAAGGTTGATAAACTCACTTTTGAGAAAATGGCCTTTGAATGTTTTGGTACTACTACTGGAGAGCCCTTCTTCATCTACACCCATTCAACATCGTTCACACCATCTTTAGCTTTTGCCCCACCCATCACTTTAAGGGTTGATCCGAGCGTTCTGTACTAACAACAGCAGTCAAGCACCCCTGTAAAGACCTTTATTATACACAGATTCAAAATAGCTATTGACAAATGTGTATTTTGTGGTGTTGACCCAGAGACTCTTGACTATTTATTTTGGGACTGTTCTTATGCAAGAAGATGTAAGTGAGTTAGAAGATTTTATTTTAAAATGAACTACTATTAATGTTAATTTGAAAGACTCCGATATTATGTTTTATTTTGATTCAAATTAAATGGACCCTGATTTAACTTTCATTGTTAATTTGTTTATTTTTCATGGCAGATTCTTTATCCATAAAATGAAGTGGGTGGAAAACAAACCCCTCTTCACATTGTTTAAGATAAAATTGAAATATTATTTTTGAAATAATCAGTAAGTGTAAAACAATTAAAAAGTGCAAAAACAATTAAAAAGCCATACGTACCATAAAACATTTTAACAAATTGAAAACGTATCTCGATCTGATCTACCCCTGTCTGTTAGGTTTATGTACTCTTGTTTGTATATTTCTGTTTTGTATTTGTTTTGTTCATAATAATAATAACAAAAAAAATAAAAAAGCAGTCAGGCACTCAAGCTAACTTGCTAGCTACTTCCAGACACAAATGAAAGAAGAGCTCATTGAACATTACGCACACACTGGACGCTCTGGCCGAGGAGTAGGGTTGATCCAAGTGTTCTGACCTCACAACGGCAGTCAAGCACCCAAGCTAGACTGGTGTTTTCTCCATCTCCTTAGCTATCATACTTGAATTCCACTGATTTCAAAACTGAGTCCTCCAGAAAGTGGAGAACATACACATAACATTAGCCAGCTAACGGTACACCTTAACTTGACATTAGACTTAGACTTGAGCAGTTTTCCTACGCGATACATTTAAAAAAGCCAAGTTAAAGAGAATTACCTAGACATACTGACCAGCTCAAATAGACAGAAGCATCCTATATGGCAGACCAATCCAAACTCATCTTTTGGCATGTCCAGCCCACTCATTATCTCAGCCAATCATGGCTAGCGGAAATGTTGCTGATTCTTTCTTTGGCTAAACCAACTAGACTCGTAATTTAACAATTTTATTTATATTTACAAACGGCATACAAGTTTGTTATTAAAACTTCTTATGGCTGGGGGCAGTATTGAGTAGCTTGAATGAATAAGGTGCCCAGAGGTGCCCAGAGTAAACTGCCTGCTACTCAGTCCCAGTTGCTAATATACGCATAGTATATTTGGATAGAAAACACTCTGAAGTTTCTAAAACCGTTTGAATGATGTTTGTGAGTATAACAGAACTCATATGGCAGGCAAAAACCTGAGAAACAATCCAAACAGGAAGTGGGAAATCTGAGGTTGGTCGTTTTTCAACTCATTCCCTATTGAAGATACAGTGGGATATTGGTAATGTTGCACTTCCTAAGGCTTCCACTAGATGTCAACAGTCTTTAGAAACTTGTTTGAGGCTTCTACTGTAAAGGAGGGGCTCATTAGGGCTCTTTGAGTCAGTGGTCTGGCAGAGTGCCACAAGCTCGTGATGCTCGTTCACGTGAGAGGTAGCTCGCATTCCATTGCTTTTCTACAGACAAAAGAATTCTCTGGTTGGAACATTATTGAAGATTTATGTTAAAAACATCCTAAAGATTGGTTCTATACATCGTTTGGCATGTTTCTATGGACTGTAATGAAACTTTTTGACATTTCGTCTGCTCTTAGTGAACACGCTTCGTGACTTTGGATATGTTTACAAAACCAACTAACAAAAGTAACTATTTGGACATAAATGATGGACATTATCGAACAAAACAAACATTTATTGTGGAACTGGGATTCCTGGGAGTACATTCTGATGAAGATCATCAAAGGTAAGTGAATATTTATAACGTTATTTTAGACTTCTGTTGAATGCAGAATATGGCGGATATCTTTTTGGCTTGATTGGTCTCTGAGCGCCATACTCAGATTATTGCATGGTTTGCTTTTTCCGTAAAGTTTTTTTGAAATCTGACACAGCAGTTGCATTAAGGAGAAGTGTATTTGAAGTTCCATGCATAACACTTGTATTTTCATCAACATGTATTATGAGAATTTCTGTAAATTGATGTGGCTCTCTGCAAAATCGGATGTATTTGGAACTACTGAAAATGACGCCCCAATGTATACTGAGATTTTTTTTTATATAAATATGAACTTTATCAAACAAAATATACATGTATTGTGTAACATGAAGTCCTATGAGTGTCATCTGATGAAGATCATCAAAGGTTAGTGATTAATTCTATGTCTATTTTGGATTTTTGTGACTCCTCTGGCTGGAAAAATGTTTTTCTGTGACTTGGCTCTGACCTAACATAATCGTTTGTGGTGCTTTCGCCGTAAAGCCTATTTGAAATCGGAGTAGTGTATCTTTAAAATGGTGTGAAATATTTCTATGTTTGGGGAATTGTGATTATGGGATTTCTGTTGTTTTGAATTTGGTGCCCTGCACTTTCACTGCCTGTTGTCATATCAATCCCATTAGCGGGATCTCAGCCCTAAGAAGTTTTTTAAGGCACATGAGAGTTCACATGTTCAAGAAGGCATTTCTGCCCAAAAAATGCACCTTTATTAAAAAAAATCAAGTTTATGTTCAAGCGGCTCTCCTGTAAAGTAGTGACCTACGACATACTCCTAGTTACCTGAAATGGGTCACATTTGGTATCCACTACCTGCTTTCAACTTGGCTTCTGAATGAGATTAGGGGACACTAAAGGGAGAAGGCTGGATTCTGCTCAGAGCCAGTTAGGGTTGAAGTTCTATCACTGCTTAATCTTTTTTTCTCTCTGCCCTCAATTTACTTCCATTCGAGTGATCTTTAATTCGTCCAGTGACAAGGATTATATATCTCTAGTCCAAACATTACATACTACTGACCCCCAAACCAAACTAAAGCACAGTACATACAGCCTCCTGAGTGCCTGACCCCAGTCCTAGTTGAGCCCCCCCCTCCCCAGAGCTTTCTCTCCTAGACCACCCTCAGGATGGAACTCCACTAATGTCATGAAGTTATCCAGAGACCTGTGATTGGGCTGCAGTAAGCAAAATGGATTGTGGTGGCGTGTAAGTTCTGGCTTGTAGGATACAGGGGTCTTTGTGGTTGTTGGGCGCCCTGGGAACCAAGCTAGCTTGACCCGGACAATAACCTCCTGCTGCCATAGCTTGAAGGTTTTCCTCTAGGCAGAGCTGCCTACTGAAAAGCCTATATAGCACTAACAGATGTCCCCCACACTAATTCACTACATGTCAGTCCTGAATAATGGTCCGTTTTCTAACACTATCCCCTAGGGTTAGAGAGAGGGGTATAGTCTTCAAAGGGTTTGGTAAATGTTGGCTAATGTGGCTCATTTAGATTCTTGACGACGTAGGCCTACGCATGCATCAAACTCTATGGTTGAGGATCTTAGTTAGCAGAATAGCAGAGGTAGCCGTCTCTGCTCAGCAGCATTGCTAATCCAAAGGGTTTACAAATCGTTAAAGTGATATCGAAGAATTGTTAAACAACTCCCCATGTGCCAAATAAAATAATCTTGAATAAACCTTATGTCCCCGGAGTGTATAAAACTGCATGAGCTAGCCTAGTATGGCATGTGTTGGCTGTTCCAAATGTGATAGGTTTACGAGAGCACCCCCACTCATTTCCATCTCTTCCAGCTTCATGGGCGGTAAAAGCAGAACGAACCTACAGTCTGTCTGTGCCACAGGAATGACATAAAGCTTCACATTCCAGATTTTGCACAGTTTCCCTTATACACTGAGTCCGAGAAGAGGGATCCTGAGATATCTAGGAAGGATTTCTAGGGTAGTATGTTTTTCTAAAGACTTTCACATCGCACTCCGAAAACAAAGAACATTTTTTTTTTAAATACAATTTTCCCTTTACAAAAAATCGAAGGTTAAGAAACAGAGGCATACACAATTAATGGCACTACACTTCTTTCAGTCTTTAAAAGTGGAGCAGGACACTATGCAGTACACAGAGATGGCCAGTATAGACACTCACTTTGAAGATGGCCTCAAGCTATTTTTCACACTCTCGCTCACATTAGCTGTCAAAGAAACACAACCCCATTCTTCAAAGCAGCCAAAGAGCAGACAGTCGTAATAAAGACAGACACAAGAAGGTTGTTCCTGTACCTTCCAGGGTGGTGCCTGTACCCAGGAGGGGGTCTCCCAGCCCAGAGGTGTAGCGGGCACTGACAAACAGCTCATATTCAGTAGCAGGCTGGAGGTTCTTCAGCAGGGCCACGGTGGTGTCTCCCTTCACGGCAATTTCCTTCCTCTCCCCGGTGCCGTCGGCTGGTTTGAAGGCCACGCGGTACTGGAGGACGTTCCCGGGAGCGGCCCGCCATGACACCATCATGCTGGACACGGTCTCGTTGAAGACGCGGAGATCACGGGGAGAACCACGGACTGAGGGGGAAAAGACATAGGGGTCAACCAATTACTGCATCTTCAATTATTTACTGTATAGTAAATAAAAAAACTGCATTAGCTACAGGTAAGGAATGTAAATGTTAGCAGCCATGCTGGCTAACTTACTGACCTTCCTTGGTAGTTCCGTCCACCTGCATCTCGTCTCCCAGGCCGGAGGTGTACTCTGCAGACACAGACACGCGGTAGGTGGTGATAGGGAACAGCTCCTGTAGCACGATGGTGGTGTCAGGTCCGTTGGTCTGGGCCTCCAGCCTCTCTCCTCCCCCCGTCAAGGGGACATAGGACAACCGGTACCTCACCACGGGCCCTGGCGCCGCCAGCCATGACACCCGGAAACTGTCCGTGGTCTCTTCAGACACACTCAGTCCCCGCACAGTCCCTTGCTCTGGAATGGAGAATGTTTAGGTTTTGTTTAGCAGTACCTTGTCAATATAACTTTTAAGAATGAATATTCTGGATAACCTATTGAATGATTTTGCAACTAAAGAAGCCATGTAGGTTTCTTGTGAAAAAAACAAAAGCACTAAAACATATATCTCTTCACTTGCTTATGCTGTGAAACCCCTGAACGTGTACGCCTTCAACCCCTTACCTTCCAGAGTGGTCTCCTCCCCCGACAGAGGGAAACTGTCTCCTTTGTCGTACTGGGCGAACACGTTGACCTCGTAGGTGGTGAGGGGGGTGAGGTGTGGCAAGATTGTGCTGGTGGTGTCGGCTGGCACAGCCAGGGAGATGTAATCCTCAGTGATGTCCTCGGCCTTACGGAAACGCACCAGGTAGGACATGACGTTGGTGGCATCGGTGGCCCAGGTGGCACGGAAGCTTCTAGACGTCACCTCAGAGAACTCCAGGTCCCTGGGTGCAATCAGACCTGACGAGCGGGATAAAACACAATGAAATGGCTGGTTTGTGTTTTGTCCTCATAGACAATGTCATCATAATGGCTTTTGGTAACATTAAGCCGAGCTGTATATCGCATTCCTTCAGAAAAGCTGGAATGGAACCAACTATTTGAACTCATTCAACTTTTTTCACAGTTCCATCTCTGAACATTTATTTTTCATGAGTGTCTTAGCCATAGGAAACACTCCTCATATGCTAGCAGTATGCATTCAGTCGACAGGGTTGCAACACATTTATATTACAAACCCCTGGACATTGCCAATGCCTAAATGTTCTGTGTTCTTGTGACAGGGGGATCATTACCAATATGTGCAGCGGAGAAACTCATGTCATGCTAACATGGTGTTGAAAACCATCCACAGTCCCGCTGACTTTCAGAGACAGGTGGCCTTTGAATTAGCAGGACAATTAGGTCAGAATAAAAGTATCCAGTCAGTTACTATAGTGTTTAAAAACAGTAAACGATAACAAATGGTGTAACGGGCTCCCCTGAGATGCAGGCATATGGTTCTGTGGTATTTGAGGCTGCGTGATCAGTCAGGGAAAGTTAAAACAATGTATATGTCTCGCATGTGCCTGCTTGAAACAGACCCAAGGCATTGGGAAATAAGAGATGAAGATAATTACACAGCCTTTTTGTGTTGTGCGGATGTAGTTACATCGTGACATCACTATTTCAGTAGCACCGCTCAGTTTGACCTGCTGTACCACATCGCAAATAACTAATTACAATAGACTGTCTGGAGTTTGAGGTCATTTAGCGGCTGCCACTAAAGTTAACCAGAATGTATGGTTATATAGCTATAGTTACAGGCACATGTATGGTCCATGGTAAGCATGCTCAACTTCAAACAGGGGTATGTGTTATGAGTAGGCCTAGGAGTTGACCACACGCCCAGACCAAGAAAACCCTGGCCTTTTGTTATAAGGGTATGTTAAATGGCTACTCACTCCTCTTCTTGATGTTGAGGAGCTCCTGTTCGATCCGCAGGCAGATGGACTGGGTGAGCTCCTTGGAGATCCTCTGGAAAGCATCAAAGTCCTCCACAGTGTACACATGGGTGGTCGCCGGGGTGTTAGCAATGGCTTCCAACTCGGACCTCACAGCGTCCTTCACACCCACAGCAAAGATCTCCACATCTATATTCCTCAGGTTGGTTGCAGCGTCCTTGAAGGAGTCAGAGGACTTCCCGTCAGTGATGAGGACCATGACACGCGGGACACTGTTGCGAGATCCTCGGGTGGGGATAAAGATCTTCTCTCTGACGTAGTTCATGGCCTTGCCCGTGTTGGTGGAGCCTCCTCGGTAGGGGAACGTCCGGACAGCCTTGACCACTGAAGCAATGTCATTATAAGTGTTCAGGGCGAACTCTGTGTGGGGGTCTCTGCTGTACTGGACTAAGCTGAGTCGGATCTTGTCAAGCCCGACGTCGAAGGAGTTGACCAGGACCTCCAGGAAAGCTCTAACCTTGGCAAAGTTTTGTAATCCGATACTGTAGGAGCCATCAACCAGCAGGACCACGTCAGCCTGTACGTCCACTCCAAGAGAGCATTCTGGGGAGAGAAGGACATTAGATACCATCTGTATATGGTCTACATCGTGATTTGTTTTGGTTTTTATAGCAACAATGTAATGTTTCAGTGAGCGAGTGAGTGAGGGACTGGATCACTGATATGCTGTTACAGAGCTTTATCTCACCCAATGACACCTTGACGGGCTGAGTCTTCTCCATGGCCAGGACAGCGTCGCTGGGGGTCAGGCCATTCAGAGCGAACAGGCTGATCTCGTACTCGGTCTCTGGGGACAGGTCCCGGATGTTGACAGTGGTCTGCGTGGGCCCCACGTATACAACCTGGCGCTTCATCCCAGTCATCATGGGCATCAGGGTCAGCTTGTAGCCCGTGATCTCCCCTAGAGAGGCATCCCAAGTCACCCTCATGGACTTTGAGGAGATCTCAAGCACCTGGAGGTTAGAGGCCGGTTCCACCACTAGAGACACAACAAATAAACACTGTTGAGGTTGGAATGTACTGTAGTATGGTTGGAAAACACTTTAACAATACATTTACAGTTACATAGTTGTGGTCGATTCGTTACACTGACCGCCCATAGACAATGTCCTTGAAATATATGACGATTTAAATCAATCAACGGAAATGTGATGTAATGAATCATCTATAATGTCTTACCATCATCTCCGCTCACTAGAGAGTTGAGCTGGTCTTCCACACCGGAGCACACCTGAGTGATGAGCTTCTGCTGTACTGCCTTGATCATATCAAAGTTAGGTACGTTGTAGACATGTGTGCTGTGGGGAGTTGAGGCCATTTCCTTCAGTTCATCCTCATCTGCTCCTTTGATGCCTAAATGGTGAAAAACATCTCAGAAGTTAGCCTGAGAAATAGAGTACTGTGGAAATCAGCCACTACGGAATCTCCAGGATTTCCAGGCATTCAAAAACTAAAAGCATTATAGAGATGTTCTCAAGAGAGAGTAGCATTCAGAGGTAAAACACACAGTACCTAAAGCAAATACTTCCACTCCAATGTTCCTGAGTCGTTTAGCGTACTCCTCCACTGGGTCCTGGGATTTTCCATCTGTGATGATCATGGCTATCTTCGGAAAGCCTTTCCTGGTGCCGGCCGCCTCCGTAAAGATGTTTTTCAGCAGGTAGTCCAAGGCGTCCCCTAGACACAGAGTGTAACATATTAAACCTTTAAGAAAATAGCGTTTCTTAAAACATTTTTGCTTATTATAACATTTACTGTCTGTGGGCAAAAGCCTACCTTGAGAACAAGCACGTAACCAAAACATGTACCTCAATCAACGGAAGACTTGCACCAATGTTCTAGTTACACACACAGATCTCAAGTTAGGATTCAGTCCAGCGAGAATTTACAAAATATCGGCAGTACTGTATATCCATGCTGTCTAGTCCCACCTATCATGTATACCTGTCATGGTGTTTCCTCCCTTGTAGGGCAGGGTGTTGATGGCTCTGAGCAGCTCTCCTCGTTTGGAGTGGCGGTTGAGGAGGAACTCAGTGCGGGTGTCTGTGCTGTACTGGACCACAGCCACCCTGGTCTTATCCTCTCCGATGTCAAAGGCCCCAGCCATAGCACTGATGAAGCTGCGGATGTGCTTGAAGTTTTCCCTGCCAACGCTCCAGGAGCCATCCACCAGGAAGACCAGGTCTGCTATGGCATTGACTGAACACCCTGGAGGGGTGGAGAGGGGGATGGGGTAGAGCAGGAACACAATCAACTGTCTGGACACAATCTGGCAGATTGGCACAACTTTTCGGTACTCTAATGAACACTGTATATCTGACAGACGGTCTCTGACAGATGGTATTTCAACAGACATGATGACAAAAATGTGTTTTTATAGACCAAATAATTAATAAAACTTTCAGCGGCATTGTTTGGTTTTGTGTTTTCAAACCCCCGTGGTTTTTTGTTTGTTTATCGTGGATAGTTCAGATTCGTACATGGTGAGGGAAAAAGTCAATCCACAGACTGAACTCACAGAGAGGCACAGAACTCCAGTAAAAGGACTTCTGGTCAGAGCCTTAATCCTTTCCACTTCTTTCAACATTTAAAAAGACGGAAATGCACAGAGCTGGCACGACAGTGACATTATCACTCTCCTTGGATTATACGCATAACAGAAGACTCTCACTCTTAGATTTTGATGTGAAGACTGTTTTCAATCACAAACTAATTCTCAGCCACTGTCGGAACCCCCTGTCTGCTCAAATATGAACAACTTAGCAGTACAGATGGGGTATTTGAGTCTGAGGAAATTATTCCAGTGAACAATATTATGACTGGATTGGAAAAACACAAAAAAATGGACTGGTAAGATCATAAAGCTATGTGGACAGGCAATGGGCATAGCGCAGATTGGTTGACATTGACGTAAACATACTTACTGATTGCATCTGAAGTCTGCGGCCTCCTTTCTGTTTCACTTGTGTTACTGGACTGAACTGAAACACAAAATAATTTGGACTGTTATCATGACATCATGTGTGCCATGTATGGGGAATAAATCCAAGACATTCAACAAATCATCAAGCCTCTTCAATCACAAGCTGGAGGTTTGAAACCATGTAATGGGTCCTTTGTTCCTTATGAAAAAAGAATCTGATCTGAGATTAAACCCTTTTCATATTAGTCCATATCAGCCTTTTGAGAAAGCCATCAGATTTTCCCAAAGTTATGTTTAACCTTGTAAAAGCATCAGAATCTTGAACACTTACTAGTGAGCTGGCCAAAGATGGGTATACTCTCCTCTGTGTCATCATAGGAGTTGATGGACACTGAGTAGTCCAGATCAGGAGTTAGGTCTGTAATAGACGTCTTTGTAGCAGTGGCTGGGAGGTTAAACTCTTTGGCTGGTTCATCTGGGACATAGAGAATGGGTTGCTATTAGAATTGGTGCAAATGATCATTCGGGTTGTTATGAAAAGCTATAACTAGTCCGGCAAACATCAATGAACTAATGAGATCAATAAATACAAACCTGTATCCGATACAACTTGTATTTTGTAGCCCTGTATCCTATGCGATGGCTTTCTCCATGACATTTGCACTGTGTTCTCATTTAGAATTGTAAATTTCAAGTCTGAGGGGGGCTCCACTGCAAACAAAAGAGGAACTGATGTTAACGTACATACATGAATAACAAAACATGTGTATGAGTTTAAAAATGTTGATCAAGTATTTCAGCAAGACATTTTATATCAAGCATTCACATTTAGCCCAACGATAAACACTTCATGACTGAAGTTGAGACGTTCATTGTTGAGGGAGACAAGAAGAACCAACATCCATGGTAAAAGTGACAAAAAAAGAAGCACACAACAACATTTAGAAGTGTGAGTAGCCATTTTGGAAAACAAAATGGCATTTGTTTGAGTTGCACAACCAGGTAACCCTAGTCAGCAACTCAAGCACCGGAAGTCTGGAGTACACAACATTAATACAGACCAACTCCACACAAAACTCCCCTGAGTGCAAACATTGAGTGAACCATCCAATACATGCTGAGTGCAGTCCTTTACCACGCATGCCCAACCAACCAGCACCAACACGTTGACATGAACAACACATAATTACAGCAACATTTTCCGTCCAACGTTATTGATTATACAATGGAGTCAAGATTGCCAGGTAATGTTGAGGGTGGCATTTGCTGAATTTAACACCCAATGTTATATATATACTCTAAAGTTGGATGTTTTGCTAGAGCAGTTCAGACAGCTGGTTGATTACTTTTTTACTGAGGAATGTGTTTGTTTTTCATGATGGTGTTTTGTAAATTACTTATGTTAAATTACTTGTAAATATTGTATGCTTTTATTGTGTTGGAATTGTAAATATTGTGAATTTGTATGATTGTGTGTGGGGCACCCTTGTAGAAGAGGCCTCAATGGGATTTCCCTGTTTCAATAAATAAAAATACAGAGTATTTATACATATTTTGACAAAATTAAGTGTTTATGTATATCTATATATATATATATATATATATATATATATATATATATATATATATATATATATATATATAGATATAGAGAGAGAGAGAGAGAGAGAGAGAGAGAGAGAGATAGAGAGTGAGAGAGAGAGCAAGAGAGCGAGACTCAAGCACAAGTCTTTGGCATAGATCCATTGCAAACCTTGCAAAAAGAATACACAATGTGTCACAGGAGACTGTTGTGTATGTTCTTTTCATTGATAGAGTGCACAAGATGGCATGAGGTAAAGGCACACTGCGTACACAGTCAAAATGAAGAGAGAGTTAAGATACAGAGGAAAAATAGCGTACACATTCAAAATAAACAAACAAAAACTGCGACAGATGCAGTCCGACAACACGCGTGTCCACATTGAGCAGGTTGCCACGGCACCATGCATGTGTACATGAGAAAGTTGTTCAGAACAACTTGACAAATTGGGTGAAAGTGTTTCCATGTACACGAGGGACCACACAGAGAGACAATAAATGTATTTTACAATGATATTCTTCCTCACTGGGGTTTCACATGCAACCTATTTAGATCAGAGTGTTGGCTGACCTTTCACCTTTATGTGAGTGCAGTTAAAGGAGAATGGAAACAAAGTGTTTAAAAAGTACTATTTTTTGTTTTGGACAGACAAGCTTGTACTTAAGGGTAAACAGCATAACAAGCTTTAACTGCGTAGAATATAAGAAAGTCTTAATATCTATGAGGTGATGTATGAGTTTCTATTCTTCCTGTAGCCTATGGCTGTATATGTACTTCTCATAAGCTACATGCTATAGTACAGGATGATGATGAGGATGTGATAAAGACATACATACAAAGGCTGGCCTTTCAGACTATGTCAGCGAGTGGACAGCATGCAAGCTGCTGAGGAGGGGCATTGGGATGGGATGCAAGAATATCACTGTAAAATACCTGCTGAGACAAGCCACAGTTCAGGACACACTGAATGTACAGGCAG
Organism: Oncorhynchus masou masou; assembly: GCF_036934945.1. Lineage (NCBI taxonomy): Eukaryota > Metazoa > Chordata > Actinopteri > Salmoniformes > Salmonidae > Oncorhynchus > Oncorhynchus masou. The sequence continues at coordinate 391,496 of NW_027016523.1, forward strand.
ACAACATCTAGGACCTGAGCCAAGCTGGTATTGGTACACGGTAAAGGAGGATCACCAACCTGCCACATCAATTTAGGGGGCCCGGGTAAGCTGCCCTCATCTCCAACAAAGTCTCTCGAACAAGAATCAATATACCCACTTGGGGGTTGGGAGGGGCAGTGGGGAGGAAAGTTAGGTAGGGAGACTGTCTTCACTCACAAGAGCAAAGAGCTGTGTCACCTCACTCAAGGTGTTTGATCATTGTTGTACAAAAAGTCGCAAGTAGTTGGAATCATTCATGACAGAGTTGTTACTTCACACATTTTCTTTTCAGTCTTCTCATGTTGCGTTTTAATGTAATTTTCTAAAACAAGATATTGAAAAACAAATACATTGAAGATATAAAATAATCAGAATAAACATTAGCAGATATATTTTCAGACTCGTTCCTTCTGCCAGGTGTGTAAGCATATAACAGCACCCTGCCCGACCAGAGGACACCTCTGCCTTACCCATGGCGAGACTTTGGCTACTGTCAGTAACCTCAGTCTGCGGCCAGTCAGCCATTCATCCTGGCCTGCTCTACTGCCAGGCCAGCCAGTCAAAGAAAGAGCTCTGACTCTCCCAAAAAGGCAGAACAGATGCCAAAGTAATTACGCAACATGTGCTGACATTAAACATTTCTGCATATTAACTTTCTATATGGATTGCAACTCAGCGTTTTTGAGAATGTCCGTAAAAAACCTAAAAAGGCTCTTTGTCTTTGCCCTGTCTGAGCATTAATTAGCGATTCTCATATTACATCTTTCCATTCCGTTAGTGAAGATATATGGGAGTAGACATTGGACTCCCCCAAAAAGCTTTCAGGGCAAAAAAGGGAACAATTGAATGCTCCAGTTTTTGAACATCAAGGATATTGAAACTATGATGTCACATTTCTTCAAATGATCAAGACCACTAATTTTGTTTGGATATTGAAATATGAGAAACAATAAAATCTAGAACAGCTACCGTAACGTCAATGTAACAAAATAATTACAGAGGGGAATAGCTAAACCATGAAATAATTGTAGTTTTACTTTACTTCATTTTTGTTTGAGAAAACAAAATTGGAAAGATGAAAAAAAAAAATCCCATCCATTTTTTAAAGGGCCGACTATTGGGTCCTGGATTCTTCTACCAAACAATAACATCAATAAGACTAAGGGAACACATTGTTACCTGGCCTTGTGAAGACACTGACATCAATGTAAGAGTCGGATCCAACTGTTAAAGTTGACAACATGAGTCACTTGAGTTTTCTCAAGTTAGGATTCAGTCCAGCGAGAACATGAGTTTTCTCATTGGTAAAGTTGGAAACATTTCCAAAATTTGGGATATTACATTTAAAAAAACAAAATGAGAATATATATATATACATATACACACAGTATATGTGTAATATATATATATATATATATATATATATATATACCAAGATGGACTAAATGTCAAATAAATTAATCAAATTGTAATTATCCTGAAATAACTTCTAGAATGGGACTCCTAGAATGGGACTCCTAGAATGGGGCATCATATTACATCACAGAGAAAGGGATGAGGTGTAGACAGAAGCGTCATGCCCAGGGGCACGTTCCCTCTCAGATTTGTCCTTCTAAAAAAACAGAAATTAATAAATTCATTACTAAACTTAATAAAGATTTACCATCGAGTGGCCAAAAGGCAGTTTTAGCATGGGCAGCGCCATTGAGGGCTTCCACCATTTTAATGTAGTCAACTGGGTGGGACTTCCAACTTCATTGGCTGATCCCTCCTGATGACTCTGTTGGAGTCATGTCCAACCGGGTCATTAGGAGGGATCACCTAATCATAAAAAAAAATTGACGACTTCAAAATGAAGATTGCCTCTGCTCATGTGCTCACATACACCACAATGGGAACTATATAGAGATATTTTCTCTATCATTCTCCATAGATGGGTTAGCTGACAACGTCACAAAAGCAATGTGGGCGCTTCATTCGGCCAGAAGTCTGCAAGTTGTTGTGATTCTGGATGGCCAGATAGCTACCAACAATGACAAGAAACTACCATGTGGGGAATCGTGACTTGTTTCAGATAGTTTCGTCTTGTTCTTGATGTCATGTCTTGTTTTGAGGTGTTTTGACTGATTTCATGTTAATTTATTTGTGTTTTCAACAAACATTGGAGACTAAATATAGTTTACATGTCAACAATCTAAGCCAACCCAGTCTGTTTTGTCCCATGGTTGCGCGAGCATCGGTTTTGCTGATAAACAACCAACCTGTTCATTGTTTCAATGGAAGTCTAAGTAGATCAGACTCAGATGCTATTGCATTAGTGTCTATGGGACAGCACCCCCCTTATGTAGATCGGAACTTACATTTTTTTTCAATGGTAAATGGCCTGAGTATGAGTAGACTCTCCACCATCTTTGCTGTAGACTAGAGTGACACGCTGCACGCACATACACTACATGACCAAAAGTATGTGGACACCTGCTCATCAAACATCTCATTCCAAAATCATGGGCAGTAATATGGACTCCACTCTTCTGGGAAGACATTGCTGCGGGGACTTGCTTCCATTCAGCCACAAGATCATTAGTGAGGTTGGGCATTGATGTTGGGCGATTAAGCCTGACTCGCAGTTGTTGTTCCAATTCATCCCAAAGGTCTTCGACAGGGTTGAGGTCAAGGCTTTGTGCATGCCAGTCAATTTCTTGGAAACACAAAAACATTCTGGAATGTCATTGTATGCTGTAATGCTAAGGGAACTAAGGGTCTAGCCCGAACCACGAAAAACAGCCCCGGATAATTATTCCTCCACCAAACTTTACATTTGGCACTATGCATTGGGGCAGGTAGTGTTTTCCTGGCATCTGCTAAACCCAGATTTGTCCGTCAGACTGCCAGATGATGAAGCGTGATTCATCACTCCAGAGAACGCATTTCCCCTACTCCAGAGTCCAATGGGGGCGACCTTTACACCATACCAGCCAACGCTTGGCATTGCACATGGTGATCTTAGGCTTGTGTGGGGCTGCTCGGCCATGGAAACCCATTTCATGAAGCTCCCAATGAACAGTTCTTGTACTGACGTTGCTTCCAGAGGCCGTTTGGAACTCTTAGTGAGTGTTGCAACCGAGGACACGCCGCACGCTTCAGCACTCGGTGGTCCAGTTCTGTGAGATTGTGTGGCCTACCACTTTGCGGCTGTGCCGTTCTTGCTCCTAGATGTTTCCACTTCACAATAACAGCACTTACAGTTGACCGGGGCAGCTCTAGCAGGGCAGAAATTTGACGAACTGACTTGTTGGAAAGGTGGCATCCTATGACGGTGCCACGTTGAAAGTTACTGAGCTCTTCTGTAATGCCATTCTACTGTCATTGTGTGTCTATGGAGATAGCATGGTTGTATGCTCGATTTATACATCTGTCAGCAACGGGTGTGGCAGAAATAGCCGAATCCACTAATTTGAAGGGGTGTCCACATAACGTTGTACATATAGTGTAGTTTGATTTTATTGGTGGGCAGAACTCACAGGAGGTATGTTTGTAAATTAATTTGATCAAGATATTGATAGCCGATTCCCTCTTTATTAAAAATAAAACAAAGGTTTTGCTGTAATTCTAGCCAGCTAGCTAGCAATTTTATCAAGTTGGATTTAGCCAAGTGGGTAGCCCATCTATAAATGGGCTACCAATCTCCCAACCTCATAACGAGCTACCAAGAAGCCATTTCAGCCTATCAATCAAGTTTGAGCAAGCTTGGCTAGCTTACCTAACTATCTTAGCTGGCAATTGCATGCTTGCTGGCAAGGTTGCTAGAATTTAAAAAAGCAAGCAATTACTAAATGTACTGAATAAGACTCATATTCTATTATTTTACCCATATTTTAGCAAATATGCAGGCAGGGGCTGGGGAAATGTAACCACGGAATTTAATAGACAGAGCTATGCATGCAATGATTGACAGATATTTAGATTGTTATTTTCAAAACTCTAATGACAAATAGATACACAATTGAATAAAATTGCTTTAATTATTGGGTAATGATACTATATATCCTGGTGGCAGTTGTACTAAAGGCATACAAGTTTATGTAAAATGACAATTGAACAGGTGAAGGCAGTATGCTTAGATAACCTATGCAGAAAATATAGCTTTATTCTTTTTTACATCAAATTAGGCATAATGATTATGTCTCTTGATTCCAGGAAGAAGATGTTTCATCTAAATTCTGCCTACCACCCCCTACAACATGTACTTTGTGCCCTCAGATTTTGGGGGTGCATGGTGCCCCTGGGTGCAGGGCAAGTCATATCAAGTAAAATACACACAACTGGGTATCATTTTATTAATCATACTGTACAATGCATTATGGTTGTTTCCATGTGATGGTTCTCACACAATAAATACCCTAAATCCTGTAGGTTTATATCAAACAACTCTAGAGAGAGAGAGAGAGAGAAAGCGAACCAGAGTTGGGGGTGGGGGATGGGGGTATGTGAAAAGGGCAGGAGGGAGGCACATTTACCTTGCGCTTCAACGGAGGCGAATAACACTGCAACGAAAGCCGTCACCGCCAATGACAGCCTAATCTTCATTTTTAGAAGTTATGGGTCAGCAGCAGCACATTAATGAATCTGAGGAGAGAGTTGCGTTCAAACCCATTAGGTTTAGCTTTGAGAAGAGAATGGGCAAAAAGTCACGAGCCTTTGAAAGGGAATATATTAAATTAACGTGACTGAAGAGGCAACATTTGGTTCAAAGGAGTGAAAAGTAACGAGCTAATTTTTGTCACCTCATGCATGCATGCGTTGTCTTTTACATTTTTTCATTTATCCTCTAAGCAAGTCAGTTAATAACACTTTCGTATTTACAATGACGGTCTCAAGAATTATTATAACTAAAATAACTATTCGTTAATAACCATTCGTTTTTTTTAAATCACGTACTTTTAGTAAATAATTTAATCATAATGGGACCTGTCGTATAGGCTCGACATTGAAAACGGTTGAGAATTTCTTCAAAAGCAAACCTGGCTGGAATATCAGAAATAGGCTACTGGTCCTACAGGTTGTGCACCCCGCCTAGTGGCACAGGAGCTCATATAGGGCTACTGAAACTGGAAGGACATTTCATTCAGTTATCCCATTTAGCTCCCAAGACCCTCAGAATTGGCCCTTATATATCCTATCATGAATGCCAACTTAATATACATCAGGCCCATAGATAAATAAAAAATGTAGTATATGTAGTATAAATTACTTTTGCCAAAACAATGTGCCTATTAGCAAATTACTAATGATCAACTAATTGATTTGTTACTTTGGCTAGGCTATTCTAATTCAATGTTCATACTCTACTACAGTATACTTATTGATTCCACACAGGGGTACCGTCATAATCCAACATATATGTTCCTTTATGGGAAAAATACAGGCTGAAGAACTAACCAAGCACAAAAAAACATTTCACCTGTCTGGCAGTTATTCACAGAAAAATATTAAATCAGTTCTTTCATTAGAAAAAGCTCATAAATATAGCACATACAGCTAAGCACAATGTTTGGTTAATTGAAAACCATTTATTTTGTATAAATCTTATATTATTTCTAACCCACAGCAAGATAGAAAAAAAGAAAATATGTTGCTCACCTGGTCAATCTTAACAGAATAAAATCAAAAAATGTAGGTGCACCCGCCTTGAAGACTCCCCCTTCTAGAAACTGATAGAGAACTTTCAGGAGCTCTGGGTGGACACTTCTCTCTAGCTGGCTACTGGAAGATCCAACAGCATGTGTTCCAGAAAGAAAGTCTCTTTCCAAGTGGGAAGAATCTTTCCACAATCTGCTACTTAATAGGGGGCTGTTCCCAACTCTCATTTTACAATAAGCTCTTACGAAACTCCACTGGTAAACCTCGCAATGGTTTGATATATGAAACATCCCCCAAAGTGGGAATACACTTCTGGAAACTGCATTCTTTTCTGAATTCATTTGGCACATTGATCTTATGAGTTACAAGTGCCTAATGGGCAACCCTAAGGAACTTAACATGTAGGCTATATATATACATATATATTTACATACATACATACTATATATACAGCATCAGTATAAAGCTTGGACACCTACTCATTCAAGGGTTTTTATTTTGACTATTTTCTCAATTGTAGAATAATAGTGAAGACATCAAAACTATGAAATAACACACATGGAATCATGTAGTAACCAAAAAAGTGTCAAACAAATCTAAATATATTTTATATTTGAGATTCTTCAAAGTTGTCACTTTGCCTTGATGACAGCTTTGCACACTCTTGGCATTCTCTCAACCAGCTTCATGAGGTAGGCACCTGGAATGCATTTCAATTAACGGGTGAGCCTTTTAAAAAGTTAATCTGTGGAATTTCTTTCCTTCTTAATGCATTTGATTGTGTTGTGACAAGGTAGGGTTGGTATTCAGAAGATAGCCCTATTTTGTAAAAGACCAAGTCAATATTATGGCAAGACCAGCTCAAATAAGCAAAGAGAAATGACAGTCCGTCATTACTTTAAGACATGAAGGTCAGTCAATGCAGAATATTTCAAGAACATTGAAAGTTTCTTCAAGTGCAGTCGCAAAAACCATCAAACGCTATGATGAAACTGGCTCTCATGAGGACCGCCACATGAAAGGAAGACCCAGAGTTACATCTACTGCAGAGGATAAGTTCATTAGAGTTACCAGCCTCAGAAAATTGCAGACCAAACTAATGCTTCACAGAGTTCAAGTAATGGTCAAATTGCTGCAAAGTAACTGCAACTAAAGGACACCAATAAGAAGAAAAGACTTGCTTGGGCCAAGAAACATGAGCAATGGAAATTAGACCAGTGGACATCTGTCCTTTGATTTGACATGTCTAAATTTTAGATTTTTGGTTCCAACCGCAGTGTCTTTGTGAGAATCAGAGTAGGTGAACGGATGATCGCGGCATGTGTGGTTCCCACCGTGAAGAAAGGAGGTGGTGTGATGGTGCTTTGCTGGTGACACCGTCAGTGATTTATTTAGAATTCAAGGCACACTTTACCAGGATGTCTACCACAGCATTCTGCAGCGATATGCCATCCAATCTGGTTTGCGCTTAGTGGGACTATCAACTGTGAAGAGGCAACTCCGGGATGCTGGCCTTCTAGGCAGAGTTCCTCTGTCCAGCATCTGTTATTGTGCTCATATTAATCTTTTCTTTTTATTGGCTAGTTTGAGATATGGCTTTTTTTTTGCAACTCTGCCTAGAAGGCCAGCATCCCGGAGTCACCTCTTCACTGTTGACATTGAAACTGGTAATTTGCGGGTATTATTTAATAAAGCTACCAGTTGAGGACTTGTGAGGCATCTGTATCTCAAACTAGACACTAATGTACTTGTCCTCTTGCTCAGTTGCACACCGGGGACTCCCACTCCTCTTTCTATTCTGGTTAGAGCCAGTTTGCGCTGTTCTGTGAAGGGAGTTGTACACAGCATTGTACAAGATCCTCAGTTTCTTGGCAATTTCTTGCATGGAGTAGCCATCATTTCCTAGAACAAGAAAAGACTGACGAGTTTCAGAAGAAAGTAATTTGTTTCTGGCCATTTTGAGCCTGTAATCGAACCCACAAATGCTGATGCTCCAAATACTCATTGCTTCTTTAACCAGATCAACAGTTTTCATAATAACATAATTGCAAAAGGGTTTTCTAATGATCAGTTAGCCTTTTAAAATGATAAACTTGGATTAGCTAACAACGTGTCATTGGAACACAGGAGTGACGGTTGCTGATAATGGGCCTCTGTACGGCTATGTAGATATTCCATTAAAAAAAAATCTGCTGCAATAGCAGATTGCAGCTACAATAGTCATCTACAACATTAACAATGTCTACATTGTATTTCTGATCAATTTGATGTTATTTTAAATGGACAAGAATGTGTTTTTCTTTCAAAAACAAGGACATTTCTAAGTGACAGTAAACTTTTGAACGTTAGTGTATACATAAATAATGGTCAAAAAGGTGTCAACTATATTTTTATATTTCATTTGAAGTATTTGTTCAATCAATAAAAATCTGTTGAATTTACCATCCAAAGATCCATCCGTGGATTTTCTTGTGGATCTCGAGATGTGCTCACTCAGGCAACTTTTACGCATTGAAAATTGTAGTAAACCAAGTTGAGCCACCGATGTTAAAACACACTAACAGTCCAACATTTAATGAAAATTACAAACAATAAAACATATTACTTTTTTAGTACCATTTTGCTTGATTAAGTAATTACAGGTCAGGTAGGCCATGTGAACAGCCTTGAACAGTTTGGGTATTATTGAGGCAGTGTTGCCTTTCATTGTAAACGTTTTGAATGGATCTTCGCGGAGTAGAAATGGTTAGACCAGTTTCCTTAAACCAAATCTAGATTATGTCACTCATTTCATGGTCAGTGAGGCCCTCTTGTGTTTAAAAGCAGAACATACATATAGGACAGCACATTGAAAGTCATCCACGTGCAGAAGTGACCACTAGGCTACAGGCCCAGGGGTTTTTCCCATAGAACAGTTAATTTATTGGTTCATGTGCACAAAGCTAAAAACATTATTGTCATATCAAACTGTCCACTTAGGAAGCAACACTGATTGACAATAAATTTCACATGCTGTTGTGCAAATGGAATAGACAACAGGTGGAAATTATAGGCAATTAGCAAGACACCCCCAATAAAGGAGTGGTTCTGCAGGTGATAACCACAGACCACTTCTCAGTTCCTATGCTTCCTGGCTGATGTTTTGGTCACTTTTGAATGCTGGCGGTGTTTTCACTCTAGTGGTAGCATGAGACGGAGTCTACAACCCACACAAGTGGCTCAGGTAGTGCAGCTCATCCAGGATGGCACAACAATGCGAGATGTGCCAAGAAGGTTTGCTGTGTCTGTCAGCGTAGTGTCCAGAGCATGGAGGCGCTACCAGGAGACAGGCCAGTACAACAGGAGACGTGGAGGAGGCCGTAGGAGGGCAACAACCCAGCAGCAGGACCGCTACCTCCGCCTTTGTGCAAGGAGGAGCACCGCCAGAGCCCTGCAAAATTACCTCCAGCAGGCAACAAATGTGCATGTGTCTGCTCAAACGGTCAGAAACAGACTCCATGAGGGTGGTATGAGGGCCTGACGTCCACAGGTGGGGCTTGTGCTTACAGCCCAACACCGTGCAGGACGTTTGGCATTTGCCAGAGAACACCAAGATTGGCAAATTCGCCACTGGCGTCCTGTGCTCTTCACAGATGAAAGCAGGTTCACACTGAGCACGTGACAGATGTGACAGTCTGGAGACGCCGTGGAGAACATTCTGCTGCCTGCAACATCCTCCAGCATGACCGGTTTGGCGGTGGGTCAGTCATGGTGTGGGGTGGCATTTCTTTGGGGGGGCCGCACAGCCCTCCATGTGCTCGCCAGAGGTAGCCTGACTGCCATTAGGTACCGAGAGGAGATCCTTAGACCCCTTGTGAGACCATATGCTGGTGCGGTTGGCCCTGGGTTCCTCCTAATGCAAGACAATGCTAGACCTCATGTGGCTGGAGTGTGTCAGCAGTTCCTGCAAGAGGAAGGCATTGATGCTATGGACTGGCCCGCCCGTTCCCCAGACCTGAATCCAATTGAGCACATCTGGGTCATCATGTCTCACTCCATCCACCAACGCCACATTGCACCACAGACTGTCCAGGAGTTGGCGGATGCTTTAGTCCAGGTCTGGGAGGAGATCCCTCAGGAGACCATCCGCCACCTCATCAGGAGCATGCCCAGGCGTTGTAGGGAGGTCATACAGGCACGTGGAGGCCACACACACTACTGAGCCTAATTTTGACTTGTTTTAAGGACATTACATCAAAGTTGGATCAGCCTGTAGAGTGGTTTTCCACTTTAATTTTGAGTGTGACTCCAAATCCAGACCTCCATGGGTTGATCAATTTGATTTCCATTGATAATTTGTGTGATTTTGTTGTCAGCACATTCAACTATGTAAAGAAAAAGTATTTAATAAGAATATTTAATTCATTCAGATCTAGGATGTGTTATTTTAATGTTCCCTTTATTTTTTGAGCAGTGTATGTATATATATATATATATATTTTTTTACTTTTCAAAAGCTGTCTGTTTATGACAACATCAGATGTATTGAGATTTTAAAATGAAGACATACACATGGATATGACTTCATATTGTAGTTGTTTTATTATCTATGGTACATTAATTGTACAATCAATAAATATTGATCCCAGGCATGAAACATATTGGCATTATTGACAGGACAAATAATCTCCCAGATCATACATATCTGCACAACAGAGAACATTAATGTAGGGATGGACATGGACAAGGGCACTCATGCCTTCTTGGGCATGGCTGCATTGAGGAGTTCATACACGACAAATCCACTTCCTGTGAAGAGATAGGAAAGATTTTTAAAATAACAGGCAAAGCAAGAAATGTGTGTGAAACTGGCATTGGACCCCACTGTTTGTGGTTAGACATGACTCTAGTCAAGATTACTTGATCAACTGCCGTAAAGATGCCATTAAACACTTACAATCAAGGTGGGTTAAATCAGGGCTGTACAATTTCACATACCCAATTTCAGGTTAATGCACTTACCAAAGACTGTAAGGGCCATTGTTAGCCTGTACAGAATAGCGTCCTTGGCTCCTCCCTTCAGATGGACTGGAATCCCGTTATCTGCCTGCACAAAGAGGAAATTATCATCCGGCATTCAGAAAACTGACAAGCCCTTTAAAGCAACATATATGAACCAAAAGATAAATGATCCTGCCTGGGTACAGGTCTGTTGGTGGTGGCAATGGTATTTTAAAAATGTCACCACCTGAATATGTTTGTTGATGCATTTCATTCATCAGCACAGCACTATAATTAGACCTGGCAAAGCCCCAAATATTCAGTGGGACATACAATGCCTTGCAAAACTATTCATCCCCCTTGGCATTTTTCCTATTTTGTTGCATTACAACTTGTAATTTAAATTGATTTTTATTTGGATTTCATGTAATGGACACAAAAAAGTCCAAATTGGTGAAGTGAAATGAAAAAAAATACTTGTTTAAAAAAATTCTAGAAAATTAAAAACAGGAAAGTGGTGAGTGCATATATATTGACCTTTGCTATGAAGCCCCTAAATAAGATCTGGTGCAACCAATTACCTTCAGAAGTCACATAATTAGTCAAATAGATTGCACACAGGTGGACTTTAAGTTTCACATGATCTCAGTATATTACAGAACAACTGTTCTGATAGGCCCCAGAGACTGCAACACTACTAAGCAAGCAGCACCATGAAGACCAAGGAGCTCTCCAAACAGGTCAGGAACAAAGTTGTGGAGAAGTACAGATCAGGGTTGGGTTATAAAAAAATATCCAAAACTTTGAACATCCCACGGAGCACCATTAAATCCATTATTTTTAAAAATGGAAAGAATATGGCACCTGGGTACAGGTCTGTTGGTGGTGGCAGTAAAATGGTGCCGGAAGAAAAGGCAGCAGTTTTATGGGCGCCCAACTAATTGTGCTATTATGTGGGTTGTTTTCGCGTTATTTGTAACTTATTTTGTACATAATGTTTCTTCAACCGTATCTTAGGGCAAAAAAGAGCTTCTGGATATCAGGACAGAGCTCACTCACCTCGGATTAGATGAAGATTTTTTCTACAACAAGGAGGAAGCACAAGACATTCTCCAAACACCCCACAGGGCCGACATCCCCGTTATTTGCAAGAGGAAGCGACGCAGATACAGAGGACAAAGAGCCGGATGCCTGGTCAGGACCGGGCGAGAGGGAAAGCTGCCGTTACCATCAATACTACTCGCAAACGTGAAATCATTGGTCAATAAATTAGACGAGGTATGACCACGAATATCCTACCAACGGGACATCAAAAACTGTAATATCCTATGTTTCATGGAATCGCTGCTGAATGATATTCAACTAGCGGGATATACGCTGCACCGGCAAGATTGAACAGCACACTCCGGTAAGACGAGGGGTGGTGGTCTGTGCATATTTGTAAACAACAGCTGGTGCAAGAAATCGAAGTCTCTAGATTTTGCTCGCCTGAAGTAGAGCATATTGTGATAAATTGCAGGCCACTACTTGCCTAGAGAGTTTTCAGCTACACTTTTCGTGGCTGTTTAATTACCATCACAGACAGATGCTGGCACTAAGACCGCACTCAGTCAGCTGTATAAGGATATAAGCAAACAGGAAATCACTCACCCAGAGGCAGCACTTCTAGTGGTTGGAGACTTTAATGCCAGGAAACTTAAATCAGTTCTACCTAATTTCTATCAACATGTTAAATGTGCAACCAGAGGGAAAAACATTCGAGATCACCTGTACTCCACACACAGAGACGCGTACAAAGCTATCCCTCGCCATCCATTTGGTAAATCTGACCACAACTCTATCCTCCTGATTCCTGCTAACAAGCAAAAATTAAAGCAGGAAGCACCAGTGGCTCAGTCTATAAAAAAAAGTGGTCAGATGAAGCAAATGCTAAACCACAGGACTGTGTTGCTATCACAGACTGGAACATGTTCCGGGATTCTTCCGATGGCATTGAGGAGTACACCACATCAGTCACTGGCTTTATCAATAAGTGCATCGAGGACGTCGTCCTCAGTGACTCTACGTACATACCCCAACCAGAAGTCATGGATTACAGGCAACATTCGCACTGAGCTAAAGGGTAGAGCTGCCGCTTTCAAGGTGCGGGACTCTAACCCGGAAGCTTACAAGAAATCCTGCTATGCCCTGCGACGAACCATCAAACAGCAAAGCATCAATACAGGGCTAAGGTTGAATCATACTACACTGGCTCCGATGCTCAATGGATGTGGCAGGGCTTGCAAACTATTACAGACTACAAAGGGAAGCACAGCCGCGAGCTGTCCAGTGACACCAGCCTACCAGATGAGCTAAATCGCTTCTATGCTCGCTCAGAGCTAAGCATGAGAGCATCAGCTGTTCCGGGCGACTGTGTGATCACGCAGCTGACATGAGTAAGACCTTTAAACAGGTCAACATACATAAGACTGCGGGGCCAGACGGATTACCAGGACGTGTACTGTGAGCATGTGCTGACCAACTGGCAGGTGTCTTCACTGACATTTTCAACATGTCCCTGATTGAGTCTGTAATACCAACATGTTTCAAGCAGACCACCATAGTCCCTGTACCCAAGAACACAAAGGCAACCTGCCTAAATGACTAAAACCCGTAGCACTCATGTCCGTAGCCATGAAGTGCTTTGAAAGGTTGGTAATGGCTCACATCAACACCATTATCCCAGAAACCCTAGACCCACTCCAATTTGCATACCGCCCAAACAGATCCACAGATGATGCAATCTCAATTGCACTCCACACTGCCCTTTCTCACCTGGACAAAAGGAACACTTATGTGAGAATGCTATTCATCGACTACAGCTCAGCGTTCAACTCCATAGTACCCTCAATGCTCATCACTAAGCACAAGGCACAACAGATGGTAGTGTGTACGGCCCAGTACTTCAGAGGCTAAGCTGCCTGCCATCCAGGACCTCTACAACAGGTGGTGTCAGAGGAAGGCCCTAAAAATTGTCAAAGACCCCAGCCACCCCAGTCATAGACTGTTCTCTCTACTACCGCATGGCAAGCAGTACCGGAGTGCCAAGTCTAGGACAAAAGGGCTTCTCAACAGTCTTTACCCAAAAGCCATAAGACTCCTGAACAGGTAATCAAATGGCTACCTGGACTATTTGCATTGTGTGTCTCCCCTCCCCAACCCCTCTTTTTACACCGCTGCTACTCTCTTTATCATATATGCATAGTCACTAACTATACATTCATGTACATGCAACCTCAATTGGGCCGGCCAACCAGTGCTCCCGCACATTAGCTAACCAGGCTATCTGGATTGTGTCCCGCCACCCCCTCTTTTACGCTATTGCTACTCTCTGTTCATCATATGCATAGCCACTTTAACCATATCTACATGTGCATACTACCTCAATCAGCCTGACTAACCGGTGCCTGTATGTAGCCTCGCTACTTTTTATAGCCTGTCTTTTTACTGTTGTTTTATTTCTTTGCTTACCTTTTGTTCACCTAATACCTTTTTTACACTATTGGTTAGAGCCTGTAAGTAAGCACTTCACTAAGGACCTGTTGTATTCGGCGCACGTGACAAACTTTGATTTGATTTGAGACCACAACAAACCTGCCAAGAGAGGGCCGCCCACCAAAACTCAGACCAGGCAAGGAGGGCATTAATCAAAGAGACCAAAGATAACCCTGAAGCTCCATAGAGGAGATTGGAGTATCTGTCCATAGGACCACTTTAAGCCAAGCACTCCACAGACCTGGGCTATATGGAAGAATGGCCAGAAAAGTCCTTGCTTAAAGAAAAAAATAAGCAAACACGTTTGGTGTTCGCCAAAAGGAATGTGGGAGCCTCCCTAAACATATGGAAGAAGGTCAGATGAGATTAAAATTGAGCTTTTTGGCCAGCAAGGAAAATGCTAAGTCTGGCACAAACCCAACACCTCTCATCACCTTGAGAATACCATCCCCACAGTGAAGCATGTTTTTCCATCAGCAGGGACTGGGATACTGGCCAGAATTGAAGAACTGATGGATGGTGCTAAATACAGGGAGATTCCTGAGGGAAACCTGTTTCAGTCTTCCAGAGATTTGAGACTGGGACGGAGGTTCAACTTCCAGCAGGATAATGACCCTAAGCATACTGCTGAAGCAACACTCGAGTGGTTTAAGGGGAAACATTTAAAATGTCTTGGAATGGCCCAGACCTCAATCCAATTGAGAATTTGTGGTACGACTTAAAGATTACTGTACACCAAAAGGAACCCATCCACCTTGAAGGAGCTGGAGTAGTTTTGACTTGAAGAATGGGCAAAAACCCCAGTGGCTAGATGTGCCAAGCTTATAGAAGCTGAAGGTGAATAGTTTTGTCTTATTTCTTGTTTGTTTCAGAAAATATTTTGCATCTTCAACGTGGTAGGCATGCTGTGTTAAATTTTTTTTACACAACACCCCCCCCAAATGTTTTTTATTTTAATTCCAGGTTGTAAAGCAACAAAATAGGAAAAATGCTAAGGGGGTGAAAGCCACTGTATATAACCCCAACTAAAATGGGTTTTAGCTACTTCTTGGAGAGCAAGGTGCTGCTTGGGAGATGTTATAACTGAACCTAATACAAACGGAAACACATACCATAAACATGTGCCCTTAAAAGGGTCAGGGATTTCTTAGGCTAAAATGCATTTCAACAACAAATTGCAGAGAAGCAGTCATTGCTTTAGTTCTATGATTAAGGCAGAGTGAGTGCCAGCTGTGGACACCATAGAGGTTAGACAAGAATCAGAAAAGCATTCGATATCATAAGTCTGATTTTGCTTTGGCTGATGCCTGTTTACATATCATACTGCATGCAAAAATGTGTTAGTCCAGCCCGAACTATGAGTGAACCCTATGAGCAACCACATACTTATCTTTCAGGCTACAAAGGGGGAAACAAGATTCTGTTTCCAGAACCTGGGAATAAAGTGCCAAATTTAACCTTAGCATTACCGTACCATTACTGGTCAAACAAGATTCAACACATATTGACTGTCAAATTAGGTAAATAAAACTAAACCAGGATAGAATTGTTAACTTCTGAAAACAGTATTTCAGCTTCGGGAGACAGGTGTTCAGTTCCACATTTCTACTGCTCTTCAGGGGAACTTTCGGCTGCATCGTCACCCGTTTGCCTCGACCCCAGGCCTTACCTGGAACAGCTTCTGCTTCTCTTTGACCATGTTGTCCACCTGTCTGCGGGCACTACTGGAGATAGTCCGTCTGGACAGCTGCTGAAGACCCTGGAAAAAAACAGGTGATCAGGAAAAGATACAAATATTTGTCAATGATTACTGAAGTAATATGTGGACCAACTCGTGGCCTATAGCTACTTCTTCTGCTAGATACAGTAGATGAGCCCTGCTTAGAGGATGTATAGTCCTAGACTTATGTTGTTGCGGGTTAATTTGTATATATTTCACTTATTTTGTTTCAAAGCATTTAGAAACATTGACCCCAATGTCACACAATGTCCCCATTACTTATAGAATGACCCATTAACATTACGAATCAGGTAGAAAAGGCCTGTGAAATACTAGCTCAACAACTACATCGATAAGCCGCATCGCATACAATTGCACAAATAAATGACAGTAATGGTATGGCCACCTGTGACAAGGAAATAAACCGAGTGTTTAAAAACATTAATTTATATCAAAATCTATTGGAAACACTCCCTTAATTGAATCATTCTTTAAAAATTAAAAATAAACTCTCATTACACACTCTTGATTCTCGAGATAGAGGGACACTTGTCAAAGAGCTAAGTGGCAATGAAAAAAAAAAAAAAGCTATTAAATCAAGGCAAACTAATAAGTCACCTGGACCTGACGGGTTCCCATCGGACTTATACAACAACACAAAATGGCATTACCGCTTTGCACCGTTATGAAAATATGGATTTGGCTGCAATTTCATTTCCATTTCCTTGTATGCTTTACCATGTGCTTCAGTAAGAATGAATGGCCACAAATCACACCATTTCCTCACTAAAACGTGGAACTAGGCTAGTGTGCCCACTTTTGAGGCTCCTATTTGCCATTGCGATAGAACCTCTGGCCATCTCAATCCAGTCCAATGAAAATATTAGTGGAGTGAAAAGAGGACAAACAGGCAGTGTATGTGCAGAAGACTTGCTTTTAGACATTTTAGAACCGGTTGCTTCCATTCCACTGGTCCTTAACATTTTTACTTCATCTCAGGATACAAACTATTTAAAGCAAAAGTTAACTGAACCCAAAAGACCACTGTCTAATACTACTCTTAAATGTCCCGTTTAAAATTGTTACAGATAATTTTAGATGCTTAGGAATTACTGCTAAGCCAACCTCGTCATACCTCAAGGAAAATCTCATGCGGCAATTGGAAATGACTAAGAAAGACCTGACACAATGGTCAACCCTACCAATATCAGTTATGGGTCGAGTACATTTTATAAAAATCCAACTCGAATTCCTACATTTTCCCGGTGTATCCCAATTGCTATACCCAAAACTATTTTTAAAGGTGCTGGACACAATGAGCTCAGAGCTTATATGGAATAATAAAAAGCCACATCCATAAAGCCATACTGCAAAAACCAAAATAACTAGGGGGTTTGGGGCTCCTTAATTTTCAGAAATATTATGGGGCTGCAAACATTTGTAAAATGTTTTGGATTCATCCTCATGACTAACTCCAGAGTGGGCAATCGTAGAATCCAAATCCTGTATGGCCACATCGTTAAGAGCTATCGTATGCTCTCCCCTTGCAACTGCCTTTGGAAAGAATTACCTGGTCAGACAAACTCTGAAGATATTGAATAACCTAACACTCTGACCTCACCGGCTGCGTTGCGTGGTATGGGCAGGCATAAGCTACGGACAACAAACACAACTGCATTTTAAATGCACAGAAATACCATGACGAGATCCTGAGGCCCATCTTTTTAAAGGTATATGTGACCAACAGATGCATATCTGTATTCCCAGTCGTGAAATCCATAGATTAGGGGCAAATTAATATTTCAATTGACTGATTTCCTCATATGATCTTTGAAATAGTTGCATTTAGATTTGTTCAGTATAGTTGGTTCAGAGTTCATTTTGATATTCCAGCCAATGTGTCCCGATCGCATCTCGTGTGGATGGACAAAAATCACCATCCACGTGCCCGGTGAAGTCAGCATGTAAGGCTGAATTTAGAGAGATTCTTCCCTACTCCCCTTAGGTTTGTAACCATCTATTTCCACCATCCCCTTGCAGACAAAATTATATATGGAGACAAAATGGTGTGAAATTACTATGACCTCTACAAAGGTGTTACTTTTGCTCAGTGGTGGAAAAGGTACTCAATTAAATGTAATTGCTCAAATTTACTTCGACTTTTCATACTTAAGTACAAGTATAAATAATTCCACCATATATTAAGCAAACCACACAGCACCATTCATTTTTTTTTTTTACGGATAGCCAGGGGCACACTCCAACACTCAGACATAATTTACAAACAAAGCATTTGTATTTAGTGAGTCCGCAGATCAGAGGCAGTATGGAGGACCGGGACTGTTGTCTTGATAAATGTGAGATAAAAACATTTTTTTTAAATCCCTCATCACGCTTGTAGGCGATGTCATGGCAACGTCGGCGAACGAAACTCATGCGTATAAACACGTCATCGGGTCTAACGTTCGTCACGCCCCAAACTGCGCATACCACGCCCCAAACTGCAGGCAGTCATATCAAACGCTCTACTTCGATGCAGTTGTTTTTCACGAGCTTGTCAGTTTTTCACTTAAAAAAAAGTGGCCCAGTTCTGGTCTTTTGACCAATAAGAAAAGTTCTGAAAAATATCTGGTGTGGATGGGGACCGATTGGTGGAAGGTATATCAGAATTGGGGTACTGATGTATCTAACTATTTATGTAGATATTGCATACATAGTGATTGTACCTTTATGACCTTGAGATCAAATAAATACGTATTGTTAAAAAAAACTAGGAAATGTGACTATTCTCATGTTGTGACTTTTAGTAGCCCCCTATGCGACCTCTACACTTGCCCTCGCTGTTTTTCACTTCTGTAAATACTTGTTCACTGTAGTTGAGATTAAGGGGCACGCTTTTACTATGTCGACCTGATTGATTTGCTACTAACGTTAGTAGCAAATCAAACAATAAAATGTTTAGATCAGAAGTCTACCTTGATTTTATCAAGAAATTTTAAATTAACCGGTGAGAGCTAGCATTAGCAGCCTAAGAATGCTAGCTAGTTAGCCAACTACACTGATGTAACTCGCTAGCTAGTTAATTGAGATGTCAGGTAATTGCAGTAACGTTAGCAATGAAAAGTTCGAACAAATAATATTGAACACTTACCATAAGTTGCTTGTACATTTTGGCAAACGTGTTTATTTCGAGGAGTGCGCAAGGACACTTCGAAAACCTAGCCACTGCTTCCGGTGATATCCCAAAATTCTTTGCGGCGAGAAAATTGCTACATTTCCGGTCTTGTTCACTGGCTACTCATTGGTTGGTGTGCGAAGGCTGGACACTGATCTTTATTCGATAGCACAAGGCTCGCAAACATTTTACATTGAGTGACAATGGGCGAACTCGTTTTGCATGGTCCGGTGCCCCGGTAGCGGAGTTTGTATATTTAAGCCATCCAATGGTCCTGAAGTGAAATCTCCACCAATCGGTTCCCATCTATCAGATATCAATATTGGGTCCATCATGTGTCTGTGTGCATTTGTGTGTTCTACATGCAGATGTAGAAAAGCCTGGCCCGACATTCAGTAGGCTGGCAGTAACATCTAAAATGTGTAAATTGTGAGAGCAGCCCTATGTGTGCGGAAATTACACTTTGTTATAGGGCAAGACTAGGGACTGCACCTTACATTTAATTGCATTTGAATGTCATTGGTGAGGGAAACAAACTAAACAATAACATGTATTTTATTTTATTAACTTCTGTAATATCAGTAAATTATCCAACACCATATTAAAGAATAAAAAGGCAGAATTAGCTTTGAAAGAAATAACGACCAAATGAAAAATGTAGGAACTGCATAACAAAATGTGACACTTGTAAAATGCATAGCATTTGGTCAACATTGAAATGATACATCTGTTTTGAAATAGATTTTGATAGTCAAGCATCATCGTAGAGACAAAGTCAGTAGTATTGGTCCATGAAAACCTTCAAATAAAATTGTTAAAAAATGTTTTTGATTATACATTGAACGATTAGACATTGACAAACAAATTGGTGAGAGTCAATACAATCTGTATGTGAACATTTGGTAAAATCTATGACTGCTTTTATCCCTTAAAATGGTTGGCCCTCATTACGAACAAAGCAGAGCAACATGGCTATGAGCTTTTGTT
This sequence comes from Oncorhynchus masou masou, assembly GCF_036934945.1. Lineage (NCBI taxonomy): Eukaryota > Metazoa > Chordata > Actinopteri > Salmoniformes > Salmonidae > Oncorhynchus > Oncorhynchus masou. The sequence goes on from NW_027016523.1 coordinate 411,553, forward strand.
CCCCATTTAAGCCTCAGATGTATGTAAATGAAATACATTAGTACGTTCACCAGCAGGACATATTACATAATATGAGTGTGGAACTGAGTTAAAAATATAAACATCCTTCAGTATTGACATTTATGACAAGCATCATGACAAGCATTGCTCAAATAATATACATGTTCTCATTTGAGACAACATATGGATAAATAGAAATACAATGTACTTAAGGTACACAGGCAACCATTTCAGCAGTCATGTCATACAAAGACACAGTATCCTAAGCTCCCAGAGCCTTCTTGTGTCTCATCCCATTAGTTTACAGGGTGTCACTCACCTTGAGCTTATTCAGGAGGGCACAGCGTTAGAAATATATTTTGTAGAACAGACTATAGTCTCAGAATCAGCAATTGTATCAGTTCTACACAAAATATATCTACCTGGAATGTGCTGAATGTATCAACCTTCTGAACAAACACCCGACTGCAGCCTTCCCCTGGAGGTGGGGATGAGTGAGCTAACATTACAACACAAAACACAAATATTTGAACAAACAAAGACCAGTGCATCCAGGCTAAATCAGCAAGCAGTCCAGAGCAGAGCAGGGCCAGACCAGTGGTGGCTAGACCCAGACATGCAGAGGGAGGAGGTGGTACGGTCTCCATACTAGGAAGACTTAGCTGGGAATGTCTGCACTGTGGTTACGGTTGCCATATTTGTGGTGGATGATGAGGAGGACGATGCCCAGGAAGAAGCAGACTGAGCCCACAGTGATGTAAGCGATGCCCAGGAAGGGGTTCTTGCCACCCATCCAGGAGATGGTGCTCAGGATCATACGCTTCCTGCCCTCGAAGCTCCGCACGGGATAATCTGAGTACATATGGTTAAAGGAAAGGAAATCTGGAATGATAGATGGGTCAGTGAATGTTTTGTATCATGTGTAGAAATTGTGATCTATAAAAAAAAAAATATACAGATCAACTATAGTGAACATTGTCAAAGATGGAGTTGGACATATATATAAATTACAATTGAGTAAACCTAAATGGAATAAGTGTATAACTGAACACAAACTCATGTCTCTATGCCTTCCATGTGCAATGTTCTCTCAATACAAACCTATATACCTGCCATGAACCTCTGTTGTGATTTATTGCGATCGTTCTCAAAAGGATACTGTAGGTGACCTCCAGGATGTATTGTCCTAGGGGCAGAGTCGGGGTCATGTTGGGCTTCTTATGGATGATGCGGTACAGCTTGCGGAAGGTGGGCAGGGCAGCTGTCCTCATCCACACAATGAAATCCTCATTGATGAAGCCATTGTTGTCAGGGTCTGAAGGGTCCAGCTCATAGACAGATTTCCTCCAGTTGACAGGTTTGCTGGTGCCTGAAGGAGGAAAAAGGCCTAGTTAGTCATGATAATTTGATTACTACTAGGCAGTTGTATAATTTTGCATGGTACGCAAATCACCTTGGAAAACTACAGTGAGGTTGTCGTTTCCACCGGGGTTCCTAAACTTCACATGCTTGTCTGTCCACCATGCAATACCCTTCTTCACCAGAGGAATCGCAGTTCTGGAGCCATTGGGGTCAATGTAATACAGCTCCAGAGTGTCTGATGAGAAAAACAGTACCACACGACAATCAACAGCAAGACAGATCTCTTAAGTAGTAGACCAACAGTGATGTGCTACATGGTAAACTAAAGCAAAACCACTTCAACCTGGAAAAAATAAAATAAAAAAAAGCAGACAAGACTCCATATACAAGGGTTGGCCCAAATTGGCAGACACGTATCTAAATAGCAGTACAGGAAAATATGACAAGATTGTGGTTGAGCATTAGTGTGTATTATTTTTACTTGACTCCTGTACTGGAAATGGGACAACTATTTGCTAAGAGAAAATGTATCCCTCTGGTCTTACCATTGAAGAGGCTGTTGGCGATTGCACCACATGGAGCGATAGGCTTTTCGTCACTGGTGCGGTACGGCTCACATTCCTTGCTGGGGCTCTGTAAAGAGTGTCAAGAAGTTTCAGTGCAACTGCACGTTGTTGAAATCAAACAATTAACCATTACATTGAATGGATGTAGGCCTATGTTCTCTCCACCAAGTGCACCTGTAAACATACCTTCAGAGAAGTTTTGTCTCCATTCAACTGGCTGTCATCTCTGGACTTCACATAGCGTCTGTGATTCTGATAGAAGTTTGACAATCCGTAGTACATGAACACGTTGCTCTAGAGGGGAAGAATAGCAGATTAACCTCTTACATCTATGGGGGCGCTATTTCATTTTTGGATGAAAAACGTTCCCGTTTTAAACAAGATATTTTGTCACAAAAAGATGCTCGACTATGTATATAATTGATAGCATTCGAAAGAAAACACTCTGACGTGTCCAGAAATACCAAGATATTCTCTGTGCGTGCCCTAGAACGTGAGCTTCAGGCAAAACCAAGATGAGATGGCATCCAGGAAATGACAAGGATTTTGAGGCTCTGTTTTCCATTGTCTCCTTATATGGCTGTGAATGCGAGAGGAATGAGCCTGCCCTTTCTGTCGTTTCCCCAAGGTGTCTGCAGCATTGTGACGTATTTGTAGGCAGATCATTGGAAGATTGACCATAAGAGACCACATTTACCAGGTGTCCGCCCGGTGTCCTGCGCCGAAATTGGTGTGCAAAAGTCACCTGCCAGTATTTTTCCATGGGATACAGAGAGGAAAGCAAGCTTCCACGAACTGCATATCAATGAAGAGATGTGAAAAAACACCTTGAGGATTGATTCCAAACAACGTTTGCCATGTTTCGGTCGATATTATGTAGTTAATCCGGAAAAAGTTTTACGTTGTAGGTGACTGAATTTTCGGTTCGTTTCAGTAGCCAGACGCAATGTAGAAAACGGAACGATTTCTCCTACACACAGACGCTTTCAGGAAAAACTGCGCATTTGGTATGTAACTGAGAGTCTCCTCATTGAAAACATCAGAAGCTCTTCAAAGGTAAATGATTTTATTTATTTGGTTATCTGGTTTTTGTGAAAATGTTGCGTGCTAAATGCTACTCAAAATGCTATGCTAGCTTTGCATACTCTTACACAAATTAGTCAATTTCTATGGTTCAAAAGCATATTTTGAAAATCTGAGATGACAGTGTTGTTAAGAAAAGGCTAAGCTTGAGAGCAGACGCATTATTTTCATTTTATTTGCGATTTTCAGAAATCGTTAACGTTGCGTTATGCTAATGAGCCTGAGGCTTTAGTCACAAACCCGGATCCGGGATGGGGAGTTTCAAGAAGTTAAGGACCAATGAATTAGGTTAGTTATTCATCGGATGAGAGAGTAGGACTTCATAAGAAAATGCAACAACATTGCAACCCTAAGATGAAAGAGCAGGGGGTTGGGTGAGTCTAAAGGAATTTCTGCAATCAATAACATCCTCCTATAAAAGCTGTGTTTGTGAAATAACTTAACACAATGTTTTAAATAGTAATGATCGATTCTGAGGAAAGAGCCTGACTAATAAAAGGGGGGGGGGGGGGAAACACCCATTTAAATTTGTGTTAAAAAAAAAAAAAACACTGCAAACTTTTTCATTTTAGCGTTGAAAAAAAAAAAAAAAAGATCTGTTGCAGCTCAAGTCGACTACAACATCCACAATACAATGCTCTCTCTATGGGCTGGCTGGCTAGCAAGCAAACATAGCTACACACAATTACATTTACATTACATTTAAGTCATTTAGCAGACGCTCTTATCCAGAGCGACTTACAAATTGGTGAATTCACCTTCTGACATCCAGTGGAACAGCCACTTTACAATAGTGCATCTAAATCATTAAGGGGGGGGGTGGTGAGAAGGATTACTTATCCTATCCTAGGTATTCCTTGAAGAGGTGGGGTTTCAGGTGTCTCCGGAAGGTGGTGATTGACTCCGCTGTCCTGGCGTCGTGAGGGAGTTTGTTCCACCATTGGGGGGCCAGAGCAGCGAACAGTTTTGACTGGGCTGAGCGGGAACTGTACTTCCTCAATGGTAGGGAGCGAGCAGGCCAGAGGTGGATGAACGCAGTGCCCTTGCTTGGGTGTAGGGCCTGATCAGAGCCTGGAGGTACTGCGGTGCCGTTCCCCTCACAGCTCCGTAGGCAAGCACCATGGTCTTGTAGCGGATGCGAGCTTCAACTGGAAGCCAGTGGAGAGAGCGGAGGAGCGGGGTGACGTGAGAGAACTTGGGAAGGTTGAACACCAGACGGGCTGCGGCGTTCTGGATGAGTTGTAGGGGTTTAATGGCACAGGCAGGGAGCCCAGCCAGCAGCGAGTTGCAGTAATCCAGACGGGAGATGACAAGTGCCTGGATTAGGACCTGCGCCGCTTCCTGTGTGAGGCAGGGTCGTACTCTGCGGATGTTGTAGAGCATGAACCTACAGGAACGGGCCACCGCCATGATGTTGGTTGAGAACGACAGGGTGTTGTCCAGGATCACGCCAAGGTTCTTAGCGCTCTGGGAGGAGGACACAATGGAGTTGTCAACCGTGATGGCGAGATCATAGAACGGGCAGTCCTTCCCCGGGAGGAAGAGCAGCTCCGTCTTGCCGAGGTTCAGCTTGAGGTGGTGATCCGTCATCCACACTGATATGTCTGCCAGACATGCAGAGATGCGATTCGCCACCTGGTCAATAATACCAAAGACAATATAAGCATGTAACGAAGCTAGTTAATGCAGTTTGTTTAGGTGATTTTTACAACGCTCTCACCCTGTTCAACCTGCAGACCGATGTGCCTAACAGAGGAGTGCATTCTGAGCGATTCTGGGACAAAGAGCACTCCCCTTTTAAAGAGTGAATAGTCTATTGGGCACTAGCTCAAAAACTCAACATTAGCACAAATCTCATCAAGAAGAAGAACAACATTACAAATATTTCCCAAGATATGAGATCATTAACTTGCCATCTGTAGTATCGTATAGCTTTGGAATCGTGACATAACGTATTTAAGAAAAATACGCGTTACTTGACATGCAGCGCCTCAGTATTCAGACCGCCTGACCTTCTCCATATTTTGTTAGGTTACAGCCTTATTTTACAATTATTCCCCCCACCCCACTCAAATCAACACACAACACCCCATAACGATAAAGCCAAAACAGGTTAAGAAATGTGTGCCAATTTATATATATATATATTTTCTTTTACAAAATATTACATTTACATAACATTTCAGACCCTTTAATCAGTACTTTGTTGAACCACCTTCTTGGGTATGACCCTACAAGCTTGACACACCTGTACTTGAGGAGTTTCTCCTTCTCCTCTCAAGCTCCACCAGGTTGGATGGGGAGAATAGCTGCACAGCTATTGTCCGGTCGGGTTCAAGTCCGGGCTCTGGCTGGGCCACTCAAGGACATTCAGAGACTTGTCCCAAAGTCACTACTGCGTTGTCTCTTGGCTGCGTGCTTAGGGTCTTTGTCCTGTGGGAAGGTGAACTGTGGCCCCAGTCAGAGGTCCTGAGTGCTTTGGAGCAGGTTTTAAATCAAGGACCTCTCATCTTTACCTTTGATCCTGACTAGTCTCCCAGTCCCTGCCGTTGAAAAACACCCCCACAGCATGATGCTGCCACCACACTTCACCATATGGATGGTGCCAGGTTTCCTCAAGACGTGTTGCTGGGCATTCAGGCCAAAGAGTAATCTTGGTGTCACCTCCCTGACCAAGGCCCTTCTCCCCCGATTGCTCAGTTTGGCCGGGAGGCCAGCTCTAAGAAGAGTCTTGGTGGTTCAAAACTTCTTCCATTTAAGAATGATGGAGGCTATTGTGTTCTTGGGGACTTTCAATGCTGCATACATTTTTTGGTACCCTTCCCCAGATCTGTTCCTCGACACAATCCTGTCTGAGCTCTACGGACAAATCCTTCGACCTCATGACTTGGTTTTTGCTCTGACATGCACTGTCAACTGTGAGACCTTATATAGACCGGTGTGTGCCTTTCCAAATCATGTCCAATCAATTGAATTTACCACAGGTGAACGCCAATGAAGTTCTAGAAATGTTTCAAGGATGATCAATGGAAAACAGGATGCACCTGAGCTCAATTTCAAGTCTCATAGCAAAGGGTCTGAATACTTTTGTAAATAAGGCATCGGTTTTTTCTTTTTAATAGATTTGCAAACATTTCTAAAAACCTCTTTTCGTTTTGTCATTATGGGGTACTGTGTGTACCACTCTGGATCGCTGATAATTTTTTTGTTATTTAATCCATTTTAGGTTAAGGCTATAACATAACAAAATGTGGATAAAGTCAAGGGGTCTGAATACTTCCCTAAGGCACTTTGTGAAGGGATTGCGTGACGATTATCTTAGCATGAACGCGACTGGTTAACAGTGCTGGGTGGGGCGTTATATGTTCATTCATTGGATTCCTTCATCTCCCCTTTCAATAATATATTTGGCAATGGCACCATGCAATTCACCCTGGACTAAAGAGGCAGATGGTCTAGCACATTTTTCCTATCATCTGTTAAATTACCCATTTCTCAAGGTAGGAATATTGCAAAAAATATGATCAATAGGCTCATTCAAGAGAAGACATCCTCCCGAGTTATGACATCAGGCAGTATTAAAATCTGACATGTATTATACACATTTTTGTGATCTAAAATTCATATTCCTTTTAACTTCTAGTGGAGTGAGTAACTTTATCACGTTGCTACATCATACCGGGCAGTTTTCTGCCTGCTTGAACGCCAATAACTCAGACACACATGAAATGACCCAGGAAATATAACATTCAAATGGGTGAACCTTTCAAGTATTTCTAAACCGAGCCGATAAAGAGTAACTAAATGGACAATAAATGTTAGTTGCCCAGTCTGAGTGTTAGAGATGTCAACGATGAGTATGGAATCCCCGATTCTGTCTCCTAGAGACGAACATACTTTGGTGCAAATCAATCCCAGAACAGCAGCAAAGGACCTTGTGAAGATGCTGGAGAAAACAGGCACAAAAGTATCTAAATCCACAGTAAAACGAGTCCTATATTGACATAACCTGAAAGGCCGCTCAGCAAGGAAGAAACCACTGCTCCAAAAGCACCATTAAAAAGCCAGACTACGGTTTGCAACTGCACATGGAGACAAAGATTGTACTTTTTGGAGAAATATCCTCTGGTCTGATGAAACAAAAATAGAACTGTTTGGCCATAATGACCATCGTTATGTTCGGAGAGAAAAGGGGGAGTCTTGCAAGCTGAAGAACACCATCCCAACTGTGAAGCACGGGGGGGGGGGGGGGGTGTCGCAGCATCATGTTGTGGGGGTGCTTTGCTGCAGGAGGGACTGGTGCACTTCACAAAATAGATGGCATCATGAGGATATACAAGTATGTGGATATATTGAAGCGACATCTCAAGACATCAGTCAGGTTAAAGCTTGGTCGCAAATGGGTCTTCCAAATGGACAATGACCCCAAGCATACTTCCAAAGTTGTGGCAAAATGGCTTAAGGACAACAGAGTCAATATATTGGAGTGGCCATCACAAAGCCCTGACCTCAATCCTATAGAACATTTGTGAGCAGAACTGAAAAAGCTTGTGCGAGCAAGGAGGCCTACAAACCTGACTCAGTTACACCAGCTCTGTCAGGAGGACTGGGTCAAAATTCACCCAACTTATTGTGGGAAGCTTGTGGAAGGCTACCAGTCACGTTTGACCCAAGTTAAACAATTTAAAGGCAATGCGACCAAATACTAGTTGAGTGTATATAAACTTCTGACCCACTGGGAATGTGAATAAATAAATAAAAGCTGAAATAAATTACTCCACTATAATTCTGACATTTCACTTCTTAAAATAAAGTGGTGAACCTAACTGACCTAAGACAGGGCATTTTTACTAGGAATTGTGAAAAACTGAGTTTAAATGTATTTGGCTAAGGTGTATGTAAACTTCCAACTTCATTACCATGGCCAGGTCGCAATTGTAAATGAGAACTTGTTCTCAACTTGCCTACCTGGTTAAATAAAGGTGAAATAAAATAAATAAAAAAAATACCTATAATGTGGATTATAATACATTTGATGTATTTTTTCATTAGGGCAAAGCAGGCCTGTGATATTGATACATTTCCAACTTTAGTCTTGTATCAGGTGAACTTGTGTCCACATTTGGTCTGATAATTGCCCCATAATCTCCAAAGAGTTCTCTTCAATTGCTACTTCTATATCGATCTCTCTCTAAATAATTAAATTAGTTCAAGCATTTTACTTATAACATTAAAAATAAATGAAGGGGGCCCTTGAATAATTAAACAAAATGGAACTGCAACATGTGAGTGTTCTGTTCATACTGTATTTCACAACCTCTGCGGGTGTTTGGAGTTGCTGCCTATACTGTACGCAATTGAGCAAAGTAGGCTTACTCCTTATTTATTTAGGCTACATTATTCCACAGCCTAATTGTAGCCTAACCAATATCCTAAAGGAAATTCAGTGAAAAGAAAAATCTGACATTGAAGTCAAGGGTTGATGGCTTCTTTTCGATCGACCAAGGTTTTTATTTGGTCGGGGACAGCCCTAAACTCAACATCTCAAATGGGGAGTCGGATTCGCTACCACAAGGACAGACTTTAGTGTGTTTTTCACTTTGACATCTGCTGATGTAAAAAGGGCTTAATACATACATTTGATTGATGATGTGTGTCGGGAGCATGTAGTCCGGCATTGCCCACATTGTATTTTTTTGTAATGTAAAAATAATGTTTAGAAAGTAAAATAATGTCAATTCATAAATGCCATTGTGTAGGCTTATTAAAAGATACATTACTCTTAAAGTGGTAACGCATACTTTTTTGTTGCATACATTGGGGGGGGGGGGATTCCTTCTACTGTGAGCTAACGTATTTCTGTACATTGCGCTGTTTTAGCGCCCAAGAAAACATAATGCTTTCAGGCCAACTGTAATATGATTGCCATTGTAAAGCATAATTTCTCCACTTTCCAGCAAAATCAATGAGGAGACCTTGACGCTGCCCGCCTCTGCATGATTGAAGAAGGCAATGGGTCTTTTTCAAAATGGCGGGTGGGGAAGCGAAACCTGCTGCGTGATAGAGAAAGATGGAGATAAGCAGTGTGTGGAAACAGCTTTTTTCCTCCCGATCTGTCCAACTATTTCACGTCTAAAAAGTAAATAAAACACTATAAACAGTTTATATAATGTGTCATTACATACCTATTTGAAGTTGTGTCAAATTTGAGTCAGATTTTTGGGGCGGCGCTAAAGTTATCTTCAGAAGTAAACAGCAGCTGTTGCGGCATTTTGAGAGTCATGATGGCTTGCAGTGATGACGCAAAAAATGACTGCATTCAGTGAGAGAAGTGCTACACCTGGTGGAGAGAGGCTGTACGACACAGAATGAGTTATAAGTTACGTCATGACACGTCACAATTTAATGTACAGCGTCGGAGGGGTCAGTTTATTCTACTTTTCTCCAATATTATCGGGCCATTACCATGTCGATTATTGCTTGAATAGAAATGTAGTTCACACCCCAGATTTTGATGCCAACACAGTTGCTAGAGTCCCATTAGTTCATTGCAGCCTCGTTTGAATGCCGCGGTTGCGCAAATTTGTACGGAATGTGGTTCGTCAACAGTATTTGCCATTAAAACAAATATAAAATGTATATAAAAAAAATAAACGGTAGCCCTGTATAGGCTACTTGATCAGCCCGCAAATTAAAGACAAACCACCTGCTATTGAAATGCTGCACGTATCATTCACTTTCCTGTCAGATCTTGGCCCATGGCAGGATGGGTCAAGAATATACATTTAGTTTTTTCCTTTCAGGCTAGTAGCTTTCAGTTGGCACTGGCAAATATACCTGAATATCGAACCCTGCTGCGTAAGGCCTATACCTCTACCACTAGTCGTTAGCATTGCTAACGATGGCCTGAGCATTTTCAGGTAGATGGAAAGGCAAATAAAAGTAGATTTGCCTACCTGGCAGAATCATGATTATTTGCATAAATATGTGTTTTGAGAACATCACCACAAGTGCACTGTGTGGCTGGTACACACCTGAATTAAAGGATAACTACACCAAAAAAACAACATTTCTCAGATCCTCTCAAAAATGGTTCCCTGGTGTGGTTTAAGCCATTTCTCAGATTCTCTCAAAAATGGTTCCCTGATGTGACCGTTGTGGAAAAAAATCAGTCCTCCTCCCCGCTAAATCCCCCCCCCCCCCTTATTTGTGTGTGATGAGTAAGGTTTTCCAATTCTGCCCTCTAGAGGATTTTGCAGAAGAGAATACATAGCACTTTGAAATCTGCAACAATGGGATCTGGTTATAAGACATCCTGACCAGTTTTCAACCAGTAAAGACGACTTCATCATGTCTTATGCCCAATGGGTAGTGAGTGTTTGGAACAACAATGGTTGGACATTGGTGACAGGGCTTGCAAACTATTACAGACTACAAAGGGAAGCACAGCCGCGAGCTGCCCAGTGAAACGAGCCTACCAGACGAGCTAAATCCCTTCTATGCTCGCTTTGAGGCAAGCAATACTGAGGCATGCATGAGAGCATCAGCTGTTCTGGACGACTGTGATCACGCTCTCCGTAGCCGACGCGAGTAAGACCTTTAAACAGGTCAACATTCACAAGGCCGTGGGGCCAGACGGATTACCAGGACGTGTGCTGACCAACTGGCAGGTGTCCTCACTGACATTTTCAACATGTCCCTGATTGAGTCTGTAATACCAACATGTTTCAAGCACACCACCATAGTCACTGTGCCCAAAAACACTAACGCAACCTGCCTAAATGACAACAAACCCATAGCCCTAATGTCCGCAACCATGAAGTGCTTTGAAAGTCTGGTAATGGCTCACATTAACACCATTACCCCAGAAATCCTAGACTCACTCCAATTAGCGTACCACCCAAACAGATCCAGATGATACAATCTATTGCATCCACACTGCCCTTTCCCACCTGGACAAAGGGAACACTTACGTGAGAATGCTATTAATTGACTACAGCTCAGTGTTCAACACCATAGAACCCTCAAAGCTCATCACTAAGCTAAGGATCCTGGAACTAAACACCTCCCTCTGCAACAGGATCCTAGACTTCCTGACGGGCCGCCCCCAGGTGGTGAGGGTAGGGAGCAAAACATCTGCCACTCTGATCCTCATCACTGGAGCCCCTCAGGGGTGCGTGCTCATTCCCCTCCTGTACTCCCTGTTAACCCACAACTGCGTGGTCAGGCACAACTCCAACACCATCATTAAGTTTGCAAAAGACACAACAGTGGTCGGCCTGACCACCGACAAGACAGCCTATAGAATGTTCTCTCTACTACCGCATGGCAAGCGGTACCGGAGCGCCAAGTCTAGAACCAAAAGTCTTCGACAGTTTTTACCCCTAAAACATAAGACTCCTGAAAAAGTAATCAAATGGCTGCCTGGAATATTTGCATTGTCCCGCCCCCCCGTTTACACTGCAGCTACTCTCTGTCTATCATTTAAGCATAGTCACTTTAACCATACCTACATGTACATACTACCTAAATTAGCCCGACAAACCGGTGCCTGTATATAACCTTGCTACTGTTATTTTTCACTGTCTTTTTGCTGTTGTTTTTATTTCTTTACTTATCTATTGTTCACCTAATACCCATTTCTTACTTAAAAATCACACTGTTGGTTAGGGCCTGTAAGTAAGCATTTCACTGTAAGGTCTACACCAGTTGTATTCAGCGCATGTGACAAAAACTTTGATTTGCTCTGCAAACACTAACATCAATTATTGCCTTATTGAAGGCCTACACTTTTAACTGTGATTATACAGTAGTTTGGGGACCGTAAAGGTTGCAGGTTCTGCTAAGCTTACCTCAAATGGTTGATCCAGAAAGAAGGGAACAGAGCAGGTACATGGCTTTGTGCTGTTCCAGCTGTAGCTTTGAGAGCAGTTATAGCACGGACTTGACATGTCAACACCAGTGTAATCGATCTGTAAAGTAAGATGATCAATGACACATATGTGTATATAAATAAGTGTTCTACACTAAATACAGACAAGAACTGAAAGATAGCTAGCCAAACAGAGCTAACACATACATACACAATCAATTGGCTACTTCCTGTTGTGTTGGCTTGCTAGTTGGTTAACGTTACCTCTAACTCTTTGATGTTGTTTGATGTCACGAATAGGCCAATGCCGATTGGGATAAAGATGAGACCAATGACAAAGAAAGCAGGAAGAACAGTGCCGGCTGTCAAAATAGGTTGCCAAGCGGGCAGTCTTTGTTGTTTGAACGCAGTGTTGTCCGGCTTTTTATTTTTGACAGTTCCTGCTCCTCCATGGCCAATAGCAGCAGGCTGGTGCCCGTCCTCTTCCTTAGCGTTGTAGTTAGACGCCATCATGGCTGCAGTTCTCGTCGAGCAAAATAATCCACACTGTCAACAATAGTGACAGCTGGCTATGTCGCGAGAAAGCGGATTAATTGATTCCTTTAGAAACGAAAGTTATCTTCTCTATAATGTTACGTAACATTAAATGTAATCACTTAAAACATACAAACATGTTGGATCCGCTTTGTAGAGGATTTCGATCTACTGCGAAAGTAGGCAGCTAAGGATGAGATGGAATCAGGAAGCTCCTAAACCAATGGTGTTGCACGTGATCAGTTGAGTAGCACGTCCCTTTTATGCTATTTTTTTTTAAAGACACTCACTAGCCAATGAGGCCAAATAAATTCATCAGAAAAAAATGTTTTCCCGGTGTGAGGCAGAGGTTCGAAACTATGAAGTCATTCGAACAGAAAATGTTCAAGGATTGTATAAATCCTATACAACAGTGTAATCAATCATTTTGAATTGATCACTTCATTGTGTCTCTCCGTGTTTCAGGACATGTCATCATATCATATGAACTGTCCCTCGCCATCTTTGGAGGATACAATCACTCAAAGACTTGGCCTCTATTTTTTGACCTAACTAAAGCTAGGCTACTCATGATGATGTATACATTACTATTGTTATGATTCTCCTCATATGATTTCAGTGATGCAGTACATGCTGGGGCTGACTGGGACCAGAAATGGCATATCTAACAAACAAAAATTCCCTTGAGGCCCATTTTATTCCTTGAAGCCCCCATTATTATCCAGATAATTATCATTTTGCAAAAAATAAACAAATTAGACAGGCCCACTTGGCAAAAAATGGACCAGCCAAGATGATTAAATGTATATGATGTGCATATACATGTAGCCTAATCAGACTTCCCTGAAGTCCATCTGGGAGAAATTACAATGTTATATTCTATTTTATTACATTCCATTCTATTTACCCATGTTCACTGATTGTAATTTGTGAAGTAAACTGGCCTAATATATTTGTGGCATTATATGGAACCCACGGTATTGTTAAATACTTGATTCTGATTGGCTTTAAAGGCATTTTAGAGTTTAAATTATAAATAAGGGTTTGCTTTGATATCATCAGTATGATTCACTTTACAGAGTGTCTGAGGTAAATGGCCCTGTGCTTTTATCTGCCCAACGGTATCTTCATTCAGGATTCGACAGGCCTTTTGTATAAGCGTGTGCAAGGTAGGCATATGGGTTAAGCTATAATTACTACTTTTAATGTTTTAGTTCAAAAGGCTCAGTCAAAACAACAAACTTTTGCTTGAGTTATTTGAGTTGAACATAATTGCAACTTTACATGCCGACCTGGACAGGTACATTGGACAGGTACATTTACCCAGACACTGACTCATGCATTATACATAGCCTAATGATATCTATGCCTATTACTGGCTCATTCTAAAATAGCCCAGGGTATCATAGTCCAAAATCAGCTTTGGCCATTGGAATGATCATTGACTGAACATTACAAATGACCATGGCAATAATACATCACAATAGTTATTATTTTTCTATGTTTTCCAGACCCAAAACATATTGTAGCCTGGAGACGTGTCTTTTCTGATGTAGCAGTCATTACATTGCTGACCCAGATAGGATGGGCATCACATAAAGGATTAGCTTAATCTGGAATCATGGATACCTTTCCTGTATTTAGTCAGTCACCAGATTATTTACTTACCTCAGAAGGACCCCTGAGATTGACTCTGGACTATCTGGAAGCACTGTCTCAGGGGGTCAAGAAAGGGTCAAGAAAGAGGATTTTGACACCCATCATCTCAGATAAATTGCTATGAAATGTCTGCTGTTAGAAACGGCTAAGATCAGCATTCCTGCAACATTCTTTTGTTGAAATATAATTTGATCACTGAGAAATTAAGCTATTTGATTGCACCCAAATGTGGCCATTTTAATTTATGGGATTCATATAATATTCAATAAATATAGTACCTAACATCTGATTTGGATCAGGCTTTTTCTTTTGAACAGTGAGTTAGACATGAGGAATCCAAATAAATTTTCAAAAGCCCCCTACGGACCCTTCAGACTCCACGCCAATCACACACCAACAACAACTATATAGTATCAGTTTTATATGTCTGAAAAGTAGTATGGAGCTATGGCTCAGGGTATGTGTTTCTTCAACCTATGCAATGTATTCTCAATGAATTTGGGGATGATTTTGTACCCCTGTTCAGATAAATTAGTCATTGAAGTTGTTGGGTTTATGTCCCATTCTACATCCTGATATTACCACTAGATGGCGCTGTTCCAGGTGATTTAATCTATGGACAAGGTATTAGAGAAATCCACGCGTTGGTTTTTTTGTCCACTGTTTCAAATGAAATCTTTTTAGCATTTGTGGCACAAAGCGGAATACGTGGAATGGTGTCAAATACAGTACATCAAACAGGGTTTCCATGTGTTTGAAGCCATTCCATTCGCTTCGTTCCAGCCATTATTATGTGCAGTACTTCCCTCAGCAGCCTCCACTGATAAAATGTATTTTGTAACTCAATGATATTACTTATAGATGATTTGGATATGAAGCACGGAAATGCTAATATAGGTATCATTGATTTGTATTGGATTTGTGCTGCAAATGCTAAATAATTAGCATTTGAAACAGTGGACAACTAAACCAAGGCATGGATTTCTGTCATACAGTACCTTGTCCCAGGGGCATAACTTTGGTTTTAGAAGTGATGGGGACAGAATTATTATTATTATTTATTTAAATTTTTTAGGGGGCAATATTGCAGATAGATGGTGGCTTTAATCAATGTCTGCATCACTTCCAATCCCCTATATATTTCTTTGTAAATATATTTTAAAATATATATTTTCCTTTTCCCCTAATGCCATCTTTCCCCTAATTGGAGTAAACTAACAACACTTAAGCCTCTATTTCCAGTTTATACATACTATATACATTTTACAGCCACAATATATTTTACAATAGTTATCTTTTGTTTGCTTGTAGTCCCATTCAGTTCCACTCAACCCCTCCCATCTTTCTCTGAACACCATCCATTTTTCTATTTGGCATATATTTTTCAACTGTGCTGTGATGTTTCACAGAAGTTCTAAACCTTTCTATTCTCATAGATTCTACATATTGTAAATTTAAATTTAAAACATTTGTTCAGAGTATTATTATATTATTGATCGATTGACTATGGCTTTTTAAATCACCCAGCAGCGCTATTTGCAAAGGTGTACATAATTTGGAAGAGGGTCTGGGGTTCCTCCCATTTTGGGGGGCATCTAAAGCACATTTCCTGCCTTTCTACACAATTTAATATGACCCATGGCCCTTCTAGCCATCTTTATTTAGAACAGCAAAAAGTAAGCAAAAATGCACATAGTCATCAAGCTAGGTAAGAGACCTTTAACCTTTAACCAATAGCCTAACAAATGAACAACTCTTACAAATAAAGTAAAAATACTTAACTTTTGATGGTTTTTAAGACATCCTCTATATCAAATTTCAGCCAGACCACCCAGCCAACCAGAGCCATCTTCACGCCAACCCCCACCAGTCTAGTCAATAACTGAACTCTCTCACCAACTTCCTTACCATTTTTTTTATGTCTCAATGGAAAAGTTTGGAAAACAAAAGTTGAATGAAAACACACATGCATCTACACATTAACACACAGGAACAGTACACCCTCCATATAATTCATATCATAGGCCTAATAGTACTGTAGATCTCTTTTAATTTGCACACAATATAGCTGGGTCGCCCCGTCTTGCCCTTAGGGGCTCACGGCCCTGTAGCGCCCCAACCCAAGACAACCCAACTCATCTTTAGGATCTTAGTGAAACATGAATTATTGGTTTCAGGTGTTAGACCAAGGCCAGAGTGACAAGACTACAGCAGACCCCCAAGGCCAGAACTGAGAAGCCCAGCAGCTAGGGATTGCCTAAATAGGTATCTCCCCTGACATGGGCATGTTTTCAATACAGACTCCTTTTGTCATACAGAATTCCATATAAGGCATCCTTATGAAAGATGCACAGTATACCATTATTCTTATAACAAATCTAGCGATACTGTACATAACTTGACATTTCTTCCATACATTGTGGGAGGATAGCCATCCTTCCAATTAATGGCAATGCATTTATTAGCCACTATAAATGCTAGGTTACACAGTTTCTTCTGATAACAGTCACCAGTATCAACATTTCCAAGCAAACAAAAACAGGGAGAATGGAGAATCTGTAGACATAATGAGATTAAAGAAAATACTCTTTGCCAGAATTCCTCCAGCCTTCACAAGACAACAACATATGCAAAGACAGTGCATTCAAAAAGTATTCAGACCCCTTGACTTTTCCCCCAAAAATGACGTTATAGCCTTATTCTAAAATTGATTAAATATTAAATCAACCTACACACAATACCCCATAATGACAAAGTAAAAACATGATTTTAGAAATACCTTATTTACATCAGTATTCAGACCCTTTGCTATGAGACTCGAAATTGAGATCAGGTGCACCCTGTTTCCATTGATCATCCTTGAGATGTTTCTACAACTTGATTGGAGTCCACCTGGGGTAAATTATAATGATTGGACATGATTTGGAAAGGCACACACTTGTCTACATAAGGTCCCACAGTTGACAGTGCATGTTAGAGAAAAAACCAAGCCATGAGATCGAAGGAATTGTCTGTAGTGGTTCGAGACAGGATTGTGTCGAGACAGAGAACATAGTGGCCTCCATCATCCTTAAATGGAAGAACTTTGAAACCATCAAGACTCTTCCTAGAGCTGGCCTCCTGGCCAAATTGAGCAATCGGGGGAGAAGGGCCTTGGTTAAGGGAGGCGACCAAGAACCTGATGGTCACTCTGATAAAGCTCCAGAGTTCCTCTGTGGAGATGGGAGAACCTTCCAAAAGGACAACCATCTCTGCAGCACTCCACCAATCAGTCTTTATACTAGAGTGGCCAGATGGAAGTCACTTCTCAGTAGAAGGCACATGACAGCCCGCTTGGACTTTGCCAAAAGTCACCTGAAGACTTCAAACCATGAGAAACAAGATTCTCTGATCTGGTGAAACCAAGATTGAACTAGGGCTAGGTGTGCCGCCAGCGGGACACCTGCCGACAACTTCCGGTGAAATTGGATGGCGCGCAATTCATATAAATAATCATAAAAATGATAGATATTAAACATTCAGGTACATACAAGTGTCTTATCGGTTAAACAGTTAAAGTCTTGTTCATCTAACTGCATTGTCCAATTTACAATAGGCTTTACAACGAAAGCATGCCATGCAATTGTTTGACGAAGGCACCCTACATCAAAATATTTTTCAACCAGCACAGGCTTAATAAAATCACAAATAGCCATTAAATATTCACTTACTTTTGAAAATCTTCCTATGATTTGCAATCCAAAGGGTCCCAGGTACAACATGCATGGTCATTTCGTTAGATAAAATCCTTCTTTATATTCCAAAAAGTCAGTTTAGTTGGCGCCATCAATTTGAGTAATCCACTCGTTCAACATGCAGAGAAAGGAATCCAAAGAGCTACTGTTAAACTTTGTTAAAACAAGTCAAAATACATTTCTTTTTAATCCTCAGATACCCTAAAATGTAATTAAACTATAATATTTCATACAGAAAGAAGTGTGTTCCCAGTACCAAAACTCAAAATAAAACAAATGTATGTTGTCATCTAGTGGAAGCCATAGGAATTGTATTCTGGGAGCTGGAATTGCAAATGCCCCATAGCGTTCCATTATAAGTGCATGGGCTTTCAAAACAAAAAACATTCCGAATGGTTTTTCTTTGTATTTACTCCTACCATGTCAGTTGTTTTATAGTCTCATACATTATTTTAATATTTCTACAAACTTCAAAGTGTTTTCTATCCAATGGTACTAGTTATATGTATATCCTGGCTTCTGGGCCTGAGTAACAGGCAGTTTACTTTGGGCACGACAGTCAGACAGGAAGTGGAGAAAAATGGACCCTAGACTGATGAAGCCTGAATGCCAAATGTCACATCTGGAGGAAACCTGGCACCATCTCTACTGTGAAGCATGGTGGTGGCAGCATCAATTGTGGGAATGTCTTCAGCAGCAGGGACTGGGAGACTAGTCAGGATCGAGGGAAATTTTAACAGAGCAAAATACAGTGAGATCCTTGATGAAAACCTGCTCGAGGGCTCAGTCCTTCAGACTGGGGCGAAGGTTCACCTTCCAACAGGGCAATGACCCTAAGCACACAGCCAAGACAATGTTGGATTGGCTTCGGGACAAATCTCTGAATGTCCTTGAATGGCCCAGCAAGAGCCCGGACTTGAACCCGATCAAACATCTCTGGAGAGATGCTATGCAGCTACGCTCCCCATCCAACCTGACAGACCTTGAGAGGATCTGCAGAGAAGAATATGAGAAACTCCCCAAATACAGGTGTGCCAAGCTTGTAGCATCATACCCAAGAAGACTCGAGGCTGTAATCGCTGCCAAAGGTGGTTCAACAAATTACTCCGTAAAGGGTCTAAATACTTATGTAAATGTAATATATCAGTTTTTTAAATTTATATAAATATGCCAAAAATTCTAAACTGTTTTTGCTTTGCCATTATGGGGGTATCATGTGTAGATTTATGAGGGGGAAAAAACTAATGAATCAATTTCAGAATAAGGCTGTAACGTAACAACATTTGGAAAAGTCAAGAAATCTGAATAATTTCCGCACTGTATGCCCCTTTTTGTGCTTTATACCTACAGCAGAATAGTACAATCCTTGAGGGCATGATATTCAGTTTCATTGGCATATAGTACAATCTATGGGTGGTTCTTAAACTGCACTAATTATGTCTGAGATTATATGAACATGATTGTCCATATCTGTATCCATTCATCATCATCAATAGCTTCTCCCAGGTCTTCCTCATGTTTTTGTTTAGCATGTTTTGTGTCATTGGGAAAAGCCTTGATACAGTTTGGAAATCAACTTTGGAGGTTTGTCAGACTGACTTAAAATAGCATCTGGCTTGTCCAGAGTTTGCTGGACATAGAGAAGAAAGTGTTGTATCTGTAAAACTTCACCTCACCTCCATCCCAGACTGGTCTTCCCTGGCTGCCTGACCCTGTTGTGACCCCTGTCACAATCTGATCCACCTAAAATGAGGCACAACAAATAAGTAATTTGATGTACATTTATCTATTATATTATCTAAGATTAGAATAAATTGAAATGATCATTATTCCCAGATCTCAGACTGTAGCTGTGAGATTAAGATTCTGTCCTGTAGCTACTGTAGATCCACCCATCAATTCAGACCCATAAGGTGGCGCACAATTGGTCCTGCGTTGTCTGGTTTAGGGGAGAGTTTGGCCGGACATGATTTCCTTGTCCCACCTCGCTCTCGCAACTCCTTGTGGTGGGCCGGGTGCCTGCAAGCTGACTTTGGTCGCCAGCTGGACGGTGTTTCCTCCGACACATTGGTGCTGTTGGCTTCCGGGTTAACCGAGCAGTGTGTAAAGAAGCAGTGCGTCTTGGCAGGGTCGTGTTTTGAAGGACGAATGGCTCTCGACCTTCGCCTCTCCCAAGTCCGTAGAGGAGTTGCAGTGATGGGACAAGACTGTAACTACCAATTGGGGAGGAAAAGGGGTAAAAGAAATACAAAACAAAAAAAAGATTGTCTGGGATCCAATTTTGTACAAGTGGGTTGACAAAACTGATCCCAAGGCTGAGATTTTCAATTAAATCTAAATGAGTGAATGACCAATGTATTTAAACTGTGATAATGTTACTAAGAATTTTGAAAATGTGTTGAGGTGTTTTACAGAACAATGACCACCTCCACCGATTTGTGTATGGTGTATCACAGCAAAATGTATGGCTGTTTTGTGTTTATGTTTGATTCACTTTTTATTTTGGAAAATGCTTTTAGCAAGTCAATTCAAACACTGACTATTAAGTAAATGAATGTGATGAATGACTTGCTTGATGCATTGGATAATTGCATGAAAGTGATTTTAGATTTTATCATTTATCATGTCAAGGCTCAGGACAAAGACACTTTTTTGAATACAAATATAGTTTTTAAGGTCTGTTGAAGAGGGAACACAACATACTAATTGTGTAAACTCAACTGCATTGAGTGTGAAATGAAATGTATGGGACTGTAGGTGATCTAGTAAAAAATGACAAATGATTAACTCCTGAACATTTGGTACATACAATACCCAAGGAATTTTATATTGATGTTTAAGAACACTGTAAATGGGTAAAAGTGGTTGGCTTTAGAAAAGCACACTATCAAAGCCCCTGGGTTCTCCACCCCTGTATTTTACCTAGTGCACCAGGTGGTGCTAAATTAGGTAAGTAGTCCTGGGAACAAATTAAACAGGTTAGATGGGAGAAACACAGGCTTTTGTCATGGACATTTATCTTTCGATTAGTCCTTCTTATACTGGGTGAATGTATTTTGAGCATGAGTATAAAGTACCTTCTAATGAGTTATACCAGTCTTTGAAGGCTTTCATGTTTTAGAGTCTCCTATGGGGCTACAGTGGGCTACAGTCAACTACATAATTATAATTATTTCAAGTTAAGAGTAAATGTGTTTGGGGAATAAATGTAATGCATTTTAAAACGTAAATTAGATTGGAATTTAATAATTTTAATGTGTAAATATATGTATTTTTATATATGTTTATGAAGTGATATGTCAAGGATTTATGAGACGTTAAATACACTTTAAATAAAAAAATAAAAACGACTTTGAAACACAATGAAAAGACAGAAAAAGATGATTTGCACTTGAGAGAAAGTTGAATAAAATAATGCAGAGAACCTTTGAAAGTGAAGCCACATTCTCCTGTTTCATAATTTATCCTGTGTTACAGGAACTATTATCTGCTGCACCATTCCCAAAACTGGAACCTGTAACAGATATCTGTTTCCCCAAAGGAGGGAATTCTTTCTCCATTAAAGCAGGTGAATATTGTTTTAGACTACATGAGGTTTAACTCCAAGACTGTGTCAGTCAATCATAGCTTTCTCTGGTGATCTCCTGCTAACATATTTCCCACTATCAGCAGGTCTATGGGGCAGCAGACACCCTACACAATGCATTACACTGATGGGACCAACTCAAGGCCTCCAAGCCAGGGGCCTGGACCACTCCCTCGACAGCTCTCGGGCCTGCCCTCTCCCTCACATGTTGACCTCATGGCACCAATTGTTGTGCCACTTGACACTCTATCCTATTGAGGTGCTGTATGACTCTGGAAAATCCTTCCAAACTTAATCCAATCATTAACTGAGTTGTTCTTTAACATAGCATATGGCTGAAGTAGCAGGGATGTTAGCTATTTTCTTTTTGTCACACAGGCCATTTGCCCAGAGTGAATTTGCCCATATCCAGAAGTGGATTTTTCTGCATAAAAAAACTTTTATTCAAAAACTCTAATTCTTTCTCTCCTTTGTGTCCTCATGTTCACATTAATTTGATGTGTTCTATCATTTACAAAGCTAATTGCGTCACATTACAGACAAGTATATATTACACATATATTTTAGACATTACAAAACATATTTTTGTGCACTTCCTACATTTCAATATAGTACTTTTCCGCATGGAGTCTCGCTACCCTTTGAGTCACAACAAACACAGCCAATGACACTGGTTTGATTGTCTGTCATTGGTTGATTGAGCAAATGTAACTCATCTGCTCGATTGGAAACAATATTATTTTTCACTCAGAGGACACATGGTTGGTGATTGTAGACACAGGCAGCTTGTTAACTCGGTTGATTTTTAACTTTTGAAAGGCCAATGTAAGTGAGCGCTCCACAATTGCGAGATGACCATGATAATTTGTCTCTAGTGTATCACAGCACAAATATGGCTGTTTATGGCCATTTGTTTTGATTCACTTTTTTCAATTTGATAACACAGCAAGTCAATTCAAACACTGACTATTAAGTAAATGAATGTGAGATGAATGACTTGCTACAGAGTCTGTTTCAACTGATGCACATGGGCATAAAATGCATCCAAAGTGATTTTAGATAACGTTAACATGTCAAGGCTCAGGAGAAGACACAGACAGTTTTGAAGTAACAAATGTTTATTACTGTTACACACGCCTCTGTGAAGAGGGAACACAACACCCTGCTACAACTCAACTCCCGTGAAGTGAAAGAATCATGTAGGTGTGAGTAAGGATGACAAAGGCAGAATGGTATCTTTACAAGATTTATTCCAATCATCACGATAATATGGGTAAAAGGGGCTGGACGGAACCAAAGCAAAGAAAGTAAATATCAAAGCCCCTCTCCTACCTTACTCTGCATACCCACTACTTACCTAATTTAGCACCACCTGGTTCCCTAACAAAATACAGGGGGTGGTCCGCCCAGGTCTTACCTAGTGTGCCTAGACAGTGAATATCATCTAAGGGTATATGATGCCCAATCATTTCTCTCTATATACCTCTTGCCTAAGCACTCACAAGGTGTCTTCCCCTTCCGTCCTGGGAACAAATTAAACAGAATTTTACAAACAATGTCACAATCAAAAACACAGGCCTTTTGTCATGGACATACCTTAGTAGGACCAGCTACAAAAATACTGGCAACAAATTATACCTCTGCGCAACAACGAAAACATAGGACATACTAATCATCTCCCTCTGAGAACAACCAACACAGTAAATAACCCACAGCCATCTCTCTGCAATCATCTCTCTCTAGATATCACAATCATCTCTCTCTAGATATCACAATCATCTCTCTCTGGATATCATAATCATCTCTCTCTGGATATCATAATCATCTCTCTCTGGATATCATAATCATCTCTCTCTGGATATCACAATCATCTCTCTCTAGATATCACAATCATCTCTCTCTAGATATCACAATCATCTCTCTCTGGATATCACAATCATCTCTCTCTGGATATCACAATCATCTCTCTCTGGATATCACAATCATCTCTCTCTGGATATCACAATCATCTCTCTCTGGATATCACAATCATCTCTCTCTAGATATCACAATCATCTCTCTCTAGATATCACAATCATCTCTCTCTAGATATCACAATCATCTCTCTCTGGATATCATAAACATCTCTCTCTCTAGATATCACAATCATCTCTCTCTGGATATCACAATCATATCTCTCTAGATATCACAATCATCTCTCTCTAGATATCACAATCATCTCTCTCTAGATATCACAATCATCTCTCTCTGGATATCATAAACATCTCTCTCTAGATATCACAATCATCTCTCTCTGGATATCACAATCATCTCTCTCTAGATATCACAATCATCTCTCTCTAGATATCACAATCAATCATCTCTCTCTAGATATCACAATCATCTCTCTCTGATACCACAATCATCTCTCTCTGGATATCACAATCATCTCTCTCTAGATACCACAATCATCTCTCTCAGATATCACAATCATCTCTCTCTGGATATCACAATCATCTCTCTCTAGATATCACAATCATCTCTCTCTAGATATCACAATCATCTCTCTCTGGATATCACAATCATCTCTCTCTAGATACCACAATCATCTCTCTCTAGATACCACAATCATCTCTCTCTGGATATCACAATCATCTCTCTCTAGATATCACAATCATCTCTCTCTAGATACCACAATCATCTCTCTCTGGATACCACAATCATCTCTCTCTAGATACCACAATCATCTCTCTCTGGATATCACAATCATCTCTCTCTAGATACCACAATCATCTCTCTCTAGATATCACAATCATCTCTCTCTAGATATCACAATCATCTCTCTCTAGATACCACAATCATCTCTCTCTAGATACCACAATCATCTCTCTCTGGATATCACAATCATCTCTCTCTAGATATCATAATCATCTTATCTCTAGATACCACAATCATCTCTCTCTAGATATAATAATCATCTCTCTCTGGATATCACAATCATCTCTCTCTAGATACCACAATCATCTCTCTCTAGATACCACAATCATCTCTCTCTAGATATCACAATCATCTCTCTCTGGATATCACAATCATCTCTCTCTAGATATCACAATCATCTCTCTCTCTAGATATCATAATCATCTCTCTCTAGATACCACAATCATCTCTCTCTAGATATCACAATCATCTCTCTCTGGATATCACAATCATCTCTCTCTAGATATCACAATCATCTCTCTCTAGATACCACAATCATCTCTCTCTAGATACCACAATCATCTCTCTCTGGATATCACAATCATCTCTCTCTGGATACCACAATCATCTCTCTCTAGATACCACAATCATTTCTCTCTAGATACCACAATCATCTCTCTCTAGATACCACAATCATCTCTCTCTAGATATCATAATCATCTCTCTCTAGATATCACAATCATCTCTCTCTAGATATCATAATCATCTCTCTCTAGATACCACAATCATCTCTCTGGATATCACAATCATCTCTCTCTGATATCATAATCATCTCTCTCTGGATATCACAATCATTTCTCTCTCTAGATAAATAATCATCTCTCTCTAGATATCACAATCATCTCTCTCTGGATATCACAATCATCTCTCTCTAGATATCACAATCATCTCTCTCTGGATATCACAATCATCTCTCTCTAGATACCACAATCATCTCTCTCTAGATATCACAATCATCTCTCTCTGGATACCACAATCATCTCTCTTTGGATA
This sequence comes from Oncorhynchus masou masou, assembly GCF_036934945.1. Lineage (NCBI taxonomy): Eukaryota > Metazoa > Chordata > Actinopteri > Salmoniformes > Salmonidae > Oncorhynchus > Oncorhynchus masou. The sequence continues at coordinate 436,678 of NW_027016523.1, forward strand.
TCACAATCATCTCTCTCTGATACCACAATCATATCTCTCTCTCTCTCTAGATATCACAATCATCTCTCTCTAGATATCACAATCATCTCTCTCTAGATACCACAATCATCTCTCTCTAGATATCACAATCATCTCTCTCTAGATACCACAATCATCTCTCTCTAGATATCATAATCATCTCTCTCTAGATATCACAATCATCTCTCTCTGGATATCACAATCAACTCTCTCTAGATACCACAATCATCTCTCTCTAGATATCACAATCATCTCTCTCTGGATACCACAATCATCTCTCTTTGGATATCACAATCATCTCTCTAGATACATAATCATCTCTCTCTAGATACCACAATCATCTCTCTCTAGATATCACAATCATCTCTCTCTAGATACCACAATCATCTCTCTCTAGATACCACAATCATCTCTCTCTAGATACCACAATCATCTCTCTCTAGATATCACAATCATCTCTCTCTAGATACCACAATCATCTCTCTCTAGATATCATAATCATCTCTCTCTAGATACCACAATCATCTCTCTCTAGATACCACAATCATCTCTCTCTCGATATCACAATCATCTCTCTCTGGATATCACAATCATCTCTCTCTAGATATCACAATAATCTCTCTCTCTAGATACCACAATCATCTCTCTCTAGATACCACAATCATCTCTCTCTAGATATCACAATCATCTCTCTCTAGATATCACAATCATCTCTCTCTAGATATCACAATCATCTCTCTCTAGATATCACAATCAAGCTCTCCTCTGAGCAACAGAACACTAGCTTATTTATATAGCTTCAGAACGAATCTAATTTAAGACAGCTGTGTCCTGACGAGGGGGCGGGGTCCGTTCTCCAATTAGCCATGGTGTCAACCATTCAGCTGCTTGGGGGATTTCAGGAAGCCATTTCCTGAAATACACACTCAAATAAACTAACTACAACACAGAAACGGGGGAACGTAACAATCACAGAAACGGGGGCGGGGGGTCAGGCAAACGACAGGTCAAGGGCAGGCAGAGGTCAGTAGTCCAGAACAGAGTCCGAAAGGTACAGAACGGCAGGCAGGCTCAGGGCAAGCAGAGGTCAGTAATCCAGGGTGGTGAGACAAGGTACAGAGCGGCAGGCAGAATGGTCAAAAACCAGGAAAGCTAGAAACCAGACACTAGCGACAGACACGCACGAGAAGACCGCTGGTAGGCTTGACGAAACAAAATGAACTTGCAACAAACAAACAGAGAACACAGGCATAAGTACACTGGGGATAATGGGGAAGATGGGCGACACCTGGAGGAGGGTGGAGACAAGCACAAAGACAGGTGAAACTGATCAGGGTGTGACAAATATTATGAACTCAATGCATGTTTGCTCATAGCAATATTATCTGTTTAATATGCTGAAGTTGGTCATCTTTCAAAAAAGTATTTTATTTAAATGACATGTCATTACAAAAACCTTGACATAAAAAGGAAACATTTCATTTGGCCTCAGTACTAAATGCTGTAACAAGCAGTACATAACTAATACATAAAGCAGTTAGTAGCAGCATTACCTAACAATCCACATGGGCTATATTCCCTTAAAATGCACACATGCCAATTGTTATCTAAGAAAGCAGTGAAGTTGATTTCATCGACATGAAAATAGAATTTGTTTAAAAAATATATATACATAATTTCAAGTATAACATTTTATCATATAATGTTTAGATATGTATATTGTTTCAGTTGGACGAAAACACAATGGTCAATTCAGCCTCCTGCTCAATAGAGAGGAGCCAAATGACTTTCTCTTGTCTGAATATCCCCCCTCTCTCTTTCCGCCTCAGGGTACTTCATTTGAACTTTTACTCTGAGCACCTCTGACCCATAGAACACTACCATGGTTGGCAGCTTGTTTGATTAATGTTCCCTGTTAGTGTCTCTGGCTCTATTAGCTTTTCCCTCCATTTTGAAAGGCTGTTGTGCTGCTGATTGTGGATTTCTTAAGCTCTATCCTCATGGACTGGCTCTCTGCTCTCATTCCTCCAAACATCCCCAGAACTCCCAGCATGGTTTTGCCCGTCTTCAGGCTCTTGGAGATGGGGATACGGGTGAGCCCTGCCCGGGATGGGTGGGCATCGTGCCCAGGCTGGGATATACAGGGATAGGATAGAGAGAGGATAGAAAGTGGCAAGGATGAGAGAAGAGGAGGCCACAACAGAGAAAACGGTAGAAGAAAATTAACAATTACTAAGGGGGAGAATATATGAAAACAATTCCCTTCAAGAACATTTACTCTATGACCTGTAAATATTTAGTCCTTCTTTCAAGACCAAGTGAAGGAGTACTGTTTCTGTCAGACTATCCATCCGCCCAACAAAGACGGGACTGCTCAGTGAGACGCCACTGTGTCTCCCATCAATATGCTACGTAACAGAAAGGAAAGTACATGTCCACAATCTTCCAAAATTATTACTTTGCCAGTTCATAAACATAATCATTTCACACATTTCCTTTAATTGGGGGTGAAGAGGGTTAATACAACATCAAAATGCATAAGCTTGAATGAGTGAGTTACAGATTAACATAACACCCAGGGGAATTTGTGTTCTGAGGAGACTCACCACAGCTTGTGTTGGTCTGGCAGGGGTGGACGTGACTGGAGTGATAGTGATGCTGCTCATCACTTTACTGGGTGTGGTTTTGAGGGCTGTAGTGCTGTGCCGAGGGGAGCGCAAGACTGTGCCCGTGGATAACGTCATTTCTCTGTTACACTCCGTTGCCACGCCGACAGGCCTAACCACCACCTTGGGGCCTGTGTTGTCGTTGTTGTTGTGGCCCTCAGAGGGGCTCTTATGGAACTGGGAGCCATGCAGGTGGATGTGGATCTTATTGTCCTCTGTGGTGGTGATGATACTGGTGTTGGAGTTGTACTTCCTGATCTGCGTGGGGACCATCTGTTTCTCAGGGGTGACCTTGAACATTGCCCGGGCCATGGTCATCTCATGGAGCTCTGGGGAGGTGGACATGTTGGACAGCATGGATGTGCTGACCGTCATGATGGATAAAGGTGACATGGGCCTGCCTGAGGAGGAAGATGAGGAGGCCCTGCTGCACTCTGGTGACTTGGCCCTGGAGATGGTGGTGATGCTGACTGGGGACTTGGCCATCTCTGGTCCCCCTGGCCTGGCGCTGGCTCTGCCCCTTGAAGAGGTGGTGGTGTGGGTGGGAATGATGGTAATCCGAGACTTCTGGTGGACCTGTAGGGTGGAGCTGGAGTAAAGGTCCTCAGCAGTGGGACTGCTGATCTCCAGGGTAGCCATGCTGTTCTGGTGGTCTGGGGTCACTCTGATGCGTAAAGGCTGCCCTGCCTTTTGGGACATGGTTAGCTCAGAATGCATGGATTCACTGTCGATACCCCCAGACCTGTCCACATTACCACCCTGAGGAATATTTTCCCTCTTCCGCATCGAGGGAATCCAAGACTTCTTCATGCCGAGGTCAGTTGCTGCAGACAGTGTGAAGTGTTCTTGACCACCAGCTTTCTCTGTGGGTTTCTTGAGGCACTTCTGTTGAATGTTACTCATGACGTGATTCTCTTCCTGGACAGACTTCCTGATGAACACAGCTGGGGTGTCCTCTTCTGCCATCTCAGTGGCCAGTACATCAGTCTGCACTCCAGTGGACGCCATTGCGATGTCCACCATCCTCCTCCCATTCAGGCTGGGTCGTAGAGTGCGGCTGTGGCGCTTGGTCACCTCCAGCTCTTTGGTGAGGTGGAGGACCTCAATGCTCATCTTGTTCTTCTTCTCCTTTTCCTCTAGGAACCTCTGCTGGAGGAAGGAGTAGTTCACTTCGAGCTGAGAGAGCTGGTCTTTTTTGTTCATCAGCTCATGGATCTTCTCCTTGAGGGCTACTATGTCATTCTGCAAGTCTCTGGTTTTGGCCTCTTCTGTCTTGTAGCGCTGTCGTAGGTCTACTTCTTGGCTCTCTACCTCTCCTTTCTCTATGCCTTTATTCAGGGCAATCTGACTCCTCATCTCTTCCACCTGCTGGGAGAGAATGTGGGCCTTGTTTTGTTCTGTCAGGAACTTTTTCTCCAGCAGGTCGTACTGATCCTCTGTCTTTATCAAATCTCCCTCCACAACCTCCAGCTGCTTGAGGCGTTTTTTTAATTGCTCTATTTCAAATTTTAGCTCCTTCACCCTGTTGTACTCTTTCAAACCCCCATCTGACAATCTTCCCAGTTCCCTCTTTGCTATGTTATGTTTGCCTATATTTCCTTCCTCCTCCAATCCATCCAACCCCTTGTTCATTTGGCTGACTTTGTAGCTAAGATCCTTGCTCTTTTCCATTTCACAAGCAAGCCTAGTACTAAGCTCTCCTTTCTCTCTGGTGAGGGTCCCTACCTTGGCTTCCATCTCTGATTTCAACTTCAGGAGCTTTTTACTCTCCTCTATTAATCTCTCAGTCACTACCATAACCTTGCCCTGCTCAGCCTTGAACATCTTACTCAAATCACAATTCTTGTCCTCTAACTTCATTCTCTCCATCAAATTGTTCCTCTCATCAACCATTACCACAGTGAATGACTTCAGCTTCGCCAGGTCATCTTTAAGGCTCTGCTCAGTCTTTTCCAGTCTCAGCTCAGAAGATTCCATCTCTTTCATGCGTATCTTAACGGCTACCAGTTCATCGGTGAGCTCCTTCGACATGCCCTTCCCTCTCTCCAGAGTGGAGTGTAACTGGGAGCACTCTGTCTTGCTGGCGTCGAACTCCCCCTCTAGTCTCTCCAGCTTCACCATCCTTCTCTGGAGTTTCTCCACCTGCAGTTTGAGTTCTTTTCTTTGGCTCTCCTCTTCCTGCAGCCTCTTCCTCATCTCTCTGTACTGGACCTCTGTCTTGGTGATTTCCTCGTCTTGCCCTTTCATCTCAAATACCTGTTTGCGGAGGTTCTCCAGTTCTGTCATTAGGTTAGAGTTCCCACACTTCCCTTTGCTGGTCTTATCCCACAGCACGTGCAGCTCATTTTCTGACCTCCTCAGTGCTACGTTGCTCTCCTCCAGCTCCTCCAGTTTGTGGGTGAGTCCAGACAGCTTGGCATCCAGCTGGCGGTTCTGGAACTCCTGGCTGACCATCTTGGCTGTCATCTCCTCTTGCTCCTGGATGAACTTGGCCTGGTGTTCCTTCAGCTTGCCCTCCAAGCTGAGGGCCCTCTGGCAGTCCTCCTGTGCTCGGCAGCTGGTGTCGTTCAGGGTCTGCTCCCTCTCCTGCAGCTGCTGGTTCAGCTCCTGGACCCTCTGGCTCTGCTGGTCCATCTGCTCCAGGTGGAGTTGCCGCTCATCCACCAGCATCAGGGCAAATGACTTCAGTTTGACCAGCTCCTCTCGTACCTTCTCCAGACGCTTGGCGTGCTCCTTCTCTTTACGCACCTGGCAGGCTTTCTCATCCTCCAGCAACCTCTTCAATCTGTGAAGAGAGAACAAAACAATAGATGAAGGATAAGTAAGGATGTGTGTAATGTTTTGCTGCACTGTACATCCTGGAAGTAGCAGTGTTTCATATGGTGTATTATACTGTATCACAAAGAAAAATATAATTTCTAAATGTTTCACTTTAGCCGAGCTTGATACTTTGTATCACAAGCATGTTTTGAATATCTACAGAAATGTCAAACCATAGAACATTTGATTCACATGACAGAAGTGATTGAACTCATCATACAGTAAGCTGCCATGAAAGGTGCAGTGTTTAAGATACAATTTATTTGCAATATATAACTACTGGTATTCACTGCTGCAACATACTCTTTGTGATGAATGCATGCATACATCAATCTAAAGATGTACATTATTTTCTCATGCTCCCAATTAATGAACCTGGTAGATGTTAAATTAACACAGGAAATCAAACTCTATTACTGCATAATGGATGGTCAGGATAACGTCTCTGATCTGTTCAGTCTCTGATCTGATCCATCATTGTGGTTCCCTGTGAACATTTTTATTTATTTATCCTGCTTTATCCTGATTCTCTTTGGTTCAGCTCACTATACCTCTCACACTTCATTTGGCAAAGAACTGCAGCACACTGAAAGAGGTAGTACACTAGGAAAAATTGACAAAAACTCCCTCACTGTTTTCCATCCTTGCTTCTGGAATCAAGACTGAGAACTGAGATTTTGACTAAACCGCCAATGAGCATTTCTCTTTTTCTCTCTACTTCTTTTTCTGCTGTGCATGTCCATATGAGGAATCTCAGCAGACAGAGAAAGCCAGTGACAAGTTACATACAAAATACACTGAATGCATAGTTGTCTTGGGAACATTCCATCTTTAGCCTGAAGTGCACACTTTATATAAAAATACAGTACATCTCACACTGAGCTGCAATATCAAACGAGAAACACGATCCGACGACAGTACATATCATGTCAGCAGAAACAGCTGAACTCTAAACAACTTAGACACCATTCAAAACTTACCCACTATCCTTGATGCATTACAGGAGAGTCCATGTCTAACATGTTTGCCATAGTAGATGATCCACTCCAAGTTCAGAGTTGGCATAGACCCCCTTTTACACTGGAACTCTACCATCACATTCCAAGCCTGTCATCGGGACACAATGAAAGGTGGTGTGGAGCACCGGACCTTCAGCTAGTCACCTCGCCCATATTCGGCAGGCAGAGCTCTGTGGGGCTCTGGTTTGGACTGTGAGAGGGTGGGAGGGACCCTGGCCAGAGGGTAGGAGGGACCCTGGCCAGAGGAGGGCGTTCTCTCCACTCCTCCTCAATTTGTTTCCCCCTTTTTTGTGTTCACTTACAGGCATTGCGGAGCTTGTTTCAAGGGAAAGGGCTCCTACACACAGGCTGTCACAATAGCCTATTTACACGTAATTCAGACACACAGAACATCTTACTCAGTCATGTCTCCATTATTGAAGTTACTTCTTATATTCATTAAGGTGGTTTCTATAGAGACAGTGCTGTTTTGGCTAAGCCAAATTATGTTCATGGAAAACAATGCAAAGTACCCACATGAAAAAAATACTATAGTATACTATGGTATACTATGGTCTAGTATACTATGGTCAAACTACTGTAGTATTACTATATTTACACACTATATATACACTGTTTCTGCAGACTTTACTGTGGTATTCACTGTTGTCTTCTTGCGGACATGACTGAAGAATACTATAGTATTCACTATAGTGTTTTTGCAGACTTGACTGTACTATAGTATTCAATATTTTTGCATACATGACTGTAGTATACTATAGTATTTACTGTAGTGTTTTTGCACACTTTACTGTAGTATTCAATGTCATTTTTTTGCGGACATGGTTGTAGTATATTGTCAGGGCCGGCTTTAGCCTTTTGGTGGGCCTAAGCGAGATTTGGTTGACGGCGGAGAGAAAAAGGCACATTTTAAAGTTAATTTCCTGCAATTCTACCAGAGAAAGTTTTAAGCAGGTTTTTTTTCCGGTTCTACACATTTTACCATGACTTATGCAATGTTAATGATATACAATATGAGCAATAGTGAATAACAAAATCAATGGGGGCCCCGTGGAGGTTAGGGACCCTGGGCAATTGCCCTACATTTATTTTTTCTAGTCCCATGTTTTGTCATGTTATTTTTGGCTCATTTGATCCCATATTCACTTTTTGCTATTTGTACAGCCGGTCCTGGAATCCCCTGAAGCTTGTCTGTGTGTGTTGTACAGCAGATCAACCGACATCTTCGTGTTCGTCAGTCTCCCTTTTAGTTTTTGGTGACATATTGCTTTGTAAAGGTTCAGTCTGGACAGTTGGTTTTGTGAGAAGACCTCTTTGAAGTCAGGACGTCCACGACAGAGTCCAGACGACTGCCGTAAAGCGTGTGGATGTCGTAGAGTCAAACAACCGATTCCGTCACGTTCCTGAGAGTCTCCCCTTTTCATATTGGTGATATATTATTCGATATTGGTTTGGGTTTTACAGACCGATTTCATGTCCATTTTCTTGTCCGGATCCTCATGTGTAGAAAAAGTCAGCTTTCGCAAACCCCATGTTATGGAATGGGCGCAAGTAGAAAGAGAGGTTTGAGCTGCTGACTCTACAAGAAACGGTAAGTCTCTAGTATAAACACACCGGAAGCTATTCAAAATGTCTTCAATGATGCTGAAGTCTACCTGCCACTCAATCAGTTAGTCTTGTAACTGAAGAATATTGTGTGACTGGCTAGGAAACAAAGTTTTGGTCCATGTTTCCCTGGGCACCCTTGGTGAAATGTAAGGAAATGTATAAAAGCTCCCCTTGGTCATGTTCCGGTGAGAGCTGTGTGTGTGTGTGTGTGTGTGTGTGTGTGTGTGTGTGTGTGTGTGTGTGTGTGTGTGTGTGTGTGTGTGTGTGTGTGTGTGTGTGTGTGTGTGTGTGTGTGTGTGTGTGTGTGTGTGTGTGTGTGTGTTGTATGGTGTTGGGTTACTTCTGTGGGCAATCATTTTGTGACCATGCTGTCGTGAAGAAATGGTTGGCGTGTGGTTCATTTATTCTGAAAAGTATGTGTTGAGTTTTGACCATTAGTGAATGTATTTGTGTGACAATATTCAACATTATGTAAAGCCACTGCAATAATGTCCATTTTGTTTTCAGTTGGTTTGTTTGGAGTGGCTTTGCTGGTTTGAGGTCCAGGCAGTTTATTGGCAGCTCCCTCCAATTAAGTGACTGTCTTTAAGTCAAGTAATTTGTATTTTTAAAATATCTATTGATGTAAATGCAGTGGTTAATGGTTTATTGTTTACCATCAGTAGTGCAGTATTCTTTTCATCGTTATCAATCATCTTGTGAACTTGGTCAGCTGGATCTCTATGAAAGCACTGTGGCATTTCAGAAAGCTATCTAGTGGAAATCATTTTGGTGTGTTCCTGTTAATGTTATTTCCGTGTCAGACAAGCAAACCTCATCCTCTAAGCTTTAAAAAACCTTGCTTGTTCTTTACCTGCCTCTGTACTGTTTCTCTTTTAATGGGCCTAGAACCTGTCTGGTCCGTTGCATTCCTCAACTGTTGAATTAACTCAATAGGTGGCATGTCGGGAACCTGTGTCTTATGTTCTGGTTGAGGTGTTCCCCTCATTAAACGGTATAGACTGGCATAGTCTTTTAGATGGCAGGTACAATATACTAGTTATGTCTGCAAAACACGAGTGAATACTACAGCATAACACAGGCATGTCTGCAAAAACACAACAGTAAATATTACAGGCATGAATACTATGAATATACTACAATACAACATTATTTAGAGCATAGTATTTTTTCATGTGAGTAACGAGTTTAAAATGTACACTGAAGAAAAATATAAATACAACATGAAACAATTTCAAAGACCATGTACAGTTTAAATAAATAATTTAGGCCCTAATCTATAATTCACATGACTGGTAATAGAGATATGCATCTGTTGGTCACGGATACCGTGAATCAGATCAGAAGGGGCGTGGATCAGAACCTCTGATGTGACCACCATTTTCCTCACGTAGCGTGACACATCTCCTTCGCATAGAGTTGATCAGGCTGTTGATTGTGGCGTGTGGAATGTTGTCCCACTCCTCTTCAATGGTTGTGTGAAGTTGCTGGATGTTGGTGGGAACTGGAACATGCTGTCGTACGCGTCGATCCAGAGCATCCCAAACATGCTCAGTGGGTGACATGTATGGTGTGTATGCAGGCAGTGGAAGAACTGGGACATTTTTTTTATTTTTTATTCTTGAAATGTACCTCTTTTTCTCCCCAATTTTGTGGTATCCAATTGTTTTAGTAGCTACTATCTTGTCTCATCGCTACATCTCCCGTACGGGCTCAGGAGAGACAAAGGTTGAAAGTCATGCGTCCTCCGATACACAACCCAACCAAGCCGCACTGCTTCTTAACACAGCGCGCATCCAACCCGGAAGCCAGCCGCACCAATGTGTCGGAGGAGACACCGTGCACCTGGCAAACTTGGTTAGCGCGCACTGTGCCCGGCCCGCCACAGGAGTCGCTGGTGCGTGATGAGACAAGGACATCCCGACCGGCCAAGCCCTCCCTAACCTGGACGACGCTAGGCCAATTGTGCGTCGCCCCACGGACCTCCCAGTCGCGGCTGGTTACGACAGAGCCTGGGCGCGAACCCAGAGAATCTGATGGCAAGCTGACGCTGCAGCACCCTTAACCACTGCGCCACTCGGGAGGCCCTCGAACTGGGACATTTTCAGCTTCCAGAAATTGTGTACAGATTCTTGGAACATGGGGCCGTGCATTATCATGCTGAAACATGAGGTTATGGCGGCAGATGAATGGCACGACAATGGGCCCCAGGATCTCACCACGGTACTTCTGTGCATTCAAAATGCCATTGATAAAATGCAATTGTGTTCTTTGTCCGTAGCTTATGCCTGCCCATACTGTAACCCCACTGCCACCATGGGGCACTCTGTTCACAATGTTGATATCAGCAAACCGCTTGCACACACAACGCCGTACACGTGGTCTGCGGTTGTGAGGCCGGTTGGACGTACTCCGGTTGGAGGCGGCTTAGAGAAATTATCATTAAATTATCTGGCAACAGCTCTGGTGGACATTCCTGCAGTCAGCATGCCAATTGTACACTCCCTCAACTTGAGACGTGTGGCATTATTGTATGACAAGACTGCACATTTAAGTGGCCTTTTATTGTCCCCAGCACAAGGTAAACCTTTGGAATGATCATGTTTTTTTATCAGCTTCTTGATATGTCACACCTGTCACACCACACCAAAGTAGAAATGCTCACTAACAAGGATTTAAACACAATTTGTGAAATAATCTTTTTGTGCATATGGAACATTTCTGGGATCTTTTATTTCAGCTCATGAAACATGGGACCAACACTTTACATGTTGTGTTTATATTTTGTTCAGTGTATTTCCATTGTGGTCCTGTTTCAAACATAGCTGCGTTTACACAGACAACTCAATTTTGTTGTATTGTATTCTACACAGTACACTACAACATTTTAATGTAAGCACTACATGGTCAAGGATACTAGTGTATAGTATTCTACAGCACAAAATATTATAGTAAGTATTACAAGATCTAGGGATATTACAGTGTCTAGTATATAATTCTCCAGTATACTTCAACATTCTATAGTAAGCACTACACGATCGAGGGATATTACAGTCTCTAGTATAGAATTCTCCAGTATACTACAACATTCTATAGTAAGCACTACACGATCGAGTGATATTACAGTGTCTAGTATAGAATTCTCCATTATACTTCAACATTCTATAGTAAGCACTACACGATCGAGGGATATTACAGTGTCTAGTATAGAATTCTCCAGTATACTTCAACATTCTATAGTTAGCACTACACGATCGAGGGATATTACAGTGTCTAGTATAGAGTAAGTAATCTAGTATTTAATATTTTATGTGGGTAGCCTGTGGTCAATCTCCTAATACCCCTCCCTATAGACAGGAAATGATCTGGTCAGACAGGAAGCTATAAACTCAGTGGTATAGGAGAGAGGACGGTGAGTCTGTCTGCTGTAGTGTCACCTTGGGAGAAGTGGATCAGTGGTCTGCTCGGTGTAAACTGACGTATAATGGGGAAAACAGATAGGGATGAGCCAGTTCCGCTCCCTGGAGGAGACTCTGTAACGAGTCAGATGTACAGACAGACAGGAACCCTGAAAATGCTTTTCTGAGGTGCTGAACGATAGTTTTTTTTATTTTACTAGGCAAGTCAGTTAAGAACAAATTCTTATTTTCAATGACGGCCTAGGAACAGTGGGTTAACTGCCTGTTCAGGGGCAGAACGACAGATATGTACCTTGTCAGCTCGGGGATTCGAACTTGCAACCTTTCGGTCCAACGCTCTCACCACTAGGCTACCCTGCCTAGTTGATGATCCCTGGGATATAGACAGTAGGCCTAGTACTCTAAACCTTACAGACAAACAAACACAACAAACACAATTAAGGGCAATGTAAATCACTATCCCTTAACAGCGGATCATAGTTGACCTCAATACAGAGGATGCGTTGAATTCAAGATTACAGTAGTGAAGATCCTTAGTTTATGCTGTGAGTTTATGAGCATCTGTTCCCCTCAAAACCTGCTGCAAAGTCAGATTACCACCATGGCTGGCTATTGTACAGAGGATCACCCAGCCTCCACTTGATCTTCATACATACTGTATTTACACGTCTATAAATGATTGACACCTAAGCAATCAGCACTCTAGAATTACCCTCAAGCAAAGGTCACAGGCATGATGTCACTGTCAATGGGGCCTACAGCAGCGAGGTCACATGGGAGAGAAGTCACACCTGACCTTCAGGTGTAAAATAGTGCTCCTATCTCCCTGGAGACCCAGTCAGTCAAGAGGGAGTAACTGTGGTAAAAGAAAGGCTACTAGAGACCCTGCCAGACCAATCAGAGGTGTAACAATGTCCTCAGGAGCTCCTTTATATGATCTAAGGCCAAGTTAGACTCCAACAAGGAACAGCATTGACCTTTTAACAACCAGACTATACTTTAATGAAGTTAGTTCACCAGCATGATGAGTTATGTACCACATAGCCTGCTAGTGTGTAAGGAAACATGGGTGGAATGGTATCAGCTCTGTTTGGTCATAGATTCAGGATGGAAGGTGTCCAGTTACATTTCTAGTTATTGTAACTTTCATAATGACTTGGTCTATATGTAATTGAAGAGTTTCTTTCCAAAAAGCTATCTATCCATTTTCAGAAAAGTTGGTCAATTAGATTTGTTTTTTTTTTAAAGAAATTATGAAAGAGATTGGTGTGTTTTTTCAAATATCTAATCAGGGCATGTTCAATGACAACATTTGATTTTGTTATTTGTTTAAAGTCTATCACTTGATGGTTTCATTTCAGAGAGACAAATAATCATGTTTTTTGTCTTCTTAAAATGCTATATATCCGCCTCACTCTCAGATAAATAAGTAGTACTGCTAGGTTTTACATTCAAATGTAACAAATAACTAAACGTTTTATAAATACCTGTACAAATGATACATTTGTGACCTCAATATTTAAACCATGTTTAAAAATAATGAGATCTGTATCTAACACATTTACGTTGGACATTTGAGTCATTTAGCAGATGCTCTTATCCAGAGTGACTTACAGTAAGTGCATTCATCTAAAGATAGCTACAGTAGGAGAGACAACCACATAACACAGTTAAATAAACATGATACGAACATTCCATCCCAGCTAAACAATGGATAAATAGCCTCGGACAAAAAAATATACATTTTCATATACATCTAACTTCTATTAATAAGAAATCTGAGAACAGTCATATTTTACACACACATGGATGTACCCATAAGCAATCATTTCTGATGAAAAACACAAATGTGAAAAATTGGTGGATATACTATAGCATTTGTCCTCTCCAACCTAAACAGGAGAAACTCCTGAACTCGCTTGACCACTTCTTCAGGAGCAATCAACAGTGGGTCCCTAAGAAAACAGATTTTCACGGTGGAACAACATTTCAATCATCCTGTGTTTCCCTGAGGAAGGTAGTTGGAGGCGCAACAGCCTGTATGTGTCAGGGGCCTGTGGATTGAAGCTGACGCTGCCTGTCAAAACAAAGCCTTCGACTGTAATCCCTGCTCTTGAGGGAGCATTACAGTAAGTGCTCAGCAGGATCTATACAGTATGGCCCAATCCCAAATCAACCCCTAGACCCTATGCACTTGTGGATATCGGAGAGGACTTGATGGGTCTTAGCAAATTGCTTACACCTATCAAATCCTCTTAGATATCCACAGGTGAATATGCCGTAGGGTCTAGGGATTGATTTGGGATTGGGCATACTTCTCATTGGCATTGTGTTAACAGAAGGGCACTAAAAGCGAGGCTAAGCAAGGTTGAGCTACTTTAATTTTAGACCACCCAATGTGTGGAACACAAGGTGGTGTCGTTTTGATTACAATGGCGGCTAGTGGTATTAAATGCCTATCTTATGAATACTTGTGTCAACCACAGCAACTGGCTTCTATTTCTTCATTCACAACATACTATATGTGTAATAGAGTGAGTGTAAATATAGTGCACTGTCTCACTGAAAATCTGTGGTTTTATATAAAGATAACACTTGAGAATCGGAGATATTTCTTCCTTTAATCATGCACATACTTTTCTATGCCAAATAAAGATTTTCTCTTCCCCTCTGAGTGAGTGATTAGGGCTGTTGGCTATAAGTCGTGAGTATAGTTCGTAACCCCTTCTCTCCAAATTCCTTCAGTAGTTTGGTGTATGACGCGTTTTTCTTCTTTCACACTCACACAATTTAGTGAGATATCTGAATGAACAGGTGTGAGATGGATGGACATTCCTCCTACCTCGCACTGACAGACGGAAACATCAAAACAGTGATGACCCTCTACCTGGCATGGGAGTGTGTGTGACTCAAGGCCAGGGGAATGTGGGATCAGCCAGTGCTGATAGGAGAGTTAAAACACACAGCTGTTGGCACTAAGAGGAGGTTGTGGAGAGCAGGCTGAACACTGGCCAACCAGGACAGCGAAACAACCTTGCAGAGGAGGTCACCGCTAACACCTACAGTAAGATAAACTGGAGGTACAGTAGGCCTACCTAGTGAAACCTGTAAACCTGTTAACTCCAACAACCATCTCAGGTTTGGATTAAACCGTTATAGTTCATATACGCCTTCCATGCTTTTAGAATGAAAGTCTCTGTTCACTCATACTGTGCAAATTGTACAAAGCTAGTACCCGATGAAGCCCCCCCCCCCGCTGACTTTATCTGCTTCCCTAAGGGTGGTTAATGTGTAAGAGCCTTACAGTAAGGCTTTCATCAGACCGTCTGAAGGTTCATTAAAGGGAGATCCTGGGGTTGGTATCTCTCTCCAACTGAGAATGAAACCTGTTGTCTGGGGTTATGAATGCTTAGGGTCAACCTCAGTCAGGTGTCAATCAAACACAACATGGGCAAATGTCAGGTTCAAGTCCGTTGTAATGAACACAATCAATGTACAGTACTTCATCGCCATCTCCTTTTCTCCTCTGTCTCCCTCTTTCTCTGGGGCTTCTTCCACTGTATGATGGCGGCTCTTCTGACAGTGATGTAGCCTTCACAGTATGTCTCCTGAGTTGTCCAATGGAAGCGAAGGAGAAAGGGCTGTGAAAGGGGCTGTGGAGCAGTGAGAGTACAGTGGTCTGGGAGATGCTGTTTGATGTTTTATAGCTTATGAAATGCAGCTGGGGCTCCACTCTGGCCTGTGGCCTGCAGATGACTTGGTGTGGGGAACATATACACACACTGGTGCACGCACACACACACGTGCACGCACACAGGTTGACTGTATACAGTACACACTTGCACACACACACACACTCACGCAAAAACACAGCTTAGTTCTAGCACATCATTTATAAACCTGAGTAAATGGTCCGTGTCCAGAGGCGGCTGGTACTGCACAGGAACCCTTAGCACAAGAGAACAGTTAACACTGTGCAAGGGCCCTTTATACTGCTGCTGGAGCCGCGTGGATTTATGGGCATACAGGTTTTCCATGTGTCCATTGAGCAAGTCGCTGCACTGGGAAGCAACAAGTCTGCTAAAGTGAGCTGGCCCTCTGTCTTTACAGGTCCTGGCCATATGATAGGTGTCATACGGTATAGACCATGATGATCAGTGTCAATGGGAGTCACAGAGTTGGGTTAAGGTGAGGTACTGCCTAGCACACACTGGTCAGATGAAGTCACTCATCCCTCTGTGTGAGTAGTTTAATCAGCGAGCAGGTCTCACAGGGATGGGGCCTCTCTCTCTCTCATACATGTTTGATCCCTTGGTGATGGGCAATGTTGCCTCATCACTAACTCCATTTTTTTAACCTTTATTTAACAAGGCAAGTCAGATAAGAATAAATTCTTACTTTCAATGACAGCCTAGGATCAGCGGGGTAACTGCCTTATTCAGGGGTAGAATGACAGATTTTTACCTTGTCAGCTCAGGGATTCAATCTTGCAACCTTTCGGTTACTAGGCCAACACTCTAACCACGAGGCTACCTGCTGCTCCTTATGCCTAAAACCTTTTCTTACTTCGATTCTTTCAGTTTTGGGTCCCCCCAAAAATGTACTTATATATAATAATATAGGCCATTTGGCTGACGCTTTTCTCCAGAGCGAATTACAATCATGCGTGCATACATTTGACTTACGGGTGGTGCGGGAATTGAAGCCAATATCCTGTCTACAGAGCCCATCCCCTTTTCACATCCTCTCACCTCTCTCTCTCCTGCTCCAGTAGGTTAGTGAAGTCGTCTCTCTTGCTCATGTAGTCAGTGTGTTTGCGTTTCTCATTGTCCAGCTCGTTCACGGTGCGCCGGTGACACTTCTCAACCAATAGAAGCTGTTCCAGCATGCGCCGGTACGTGTCCTTGTGTTTCTCCTGTAGATGATCCAGCTGAGACACACACACAACACAGAATCTTATGAGACTGTTACTCTGAGAGTCAGCCACTGCACTTAAGTCTTGCTGACCTATGCATCCTAACTTTAAAACTAAGAAATTGTTAGAATAATGCAAAAAAATATGAAATAAATAATAATCTTTAACCAGATTTGTCTGTATGAAGAAAGAAAAAAACAATACTACAGTCAATCCATTTTATAAGCACTTCCTAAGGTTAATAAGTATCTGTTAGTAGGTGACTAACTTCAGCCATTGGCCTCGGGTAGACATTGTCATTGTGTGTCCGGATGGTAGTGAGAAGGCTGTCTCTCTGTAAGGCCTGGAGGGCTGTGGTAGGAACTGCAGAACCATAGTGGGACTCCAGAGTCTTCCGCGTCTTCTCAGTCTTCAGCACACAGATAACATCCTCCATCGCCTGGGGGTTGCACAAATAAAAAAAACAATGTTAGTACTCTGGAAAAAAAAAACGTGCAATTGTTTATTAGGAACTCCTTTAGCCCACCAAAGGACAACTCTTCCAAGTCCTTAATTGCATGTTATAAAACAGCATTTCGACAGGTTTTCTCTGTGTTAGTACCAACATCAGCCACTAGAGAGAGCTGTAATGTAGAGAAATTGTAAATAAATTGTAATTTGGGCCTATAGTATTGTGAGGGTTTACAATAAAATCATGGCAATACGTTCCACCTAGTGGATAATACAAGTAAACAACATCCCAGCTGACAAGATTTGTGGTCCAACCCACATGTAGCTATAAATCTATGTACAATATGAGCGTATGGTAGTTTATCAAAATGAGTGAGACTCACCTGAACCTCACATTCCATGACACCTAGCAGCCTCAGAAGGTCCTCTTTAGTAAAGTTGATGATTCCCAGTCTTTGGTCACTAGTCCCTGAGCTGTCCTCAGTTGACTTCTCTATGTCAGAGACCACCAACCCCTTCACTTCCTCATTGTTTGGTTGAACTTTGACCTTTAGGCTCTTTATAGGTGCATGCAGATTTACTTCCTCTTCTTGGTTTATATCATGCATTGCCTGGGGAACCCTCAGTACTCCATTGGCTGGGCTTTCCACCCCACTGCTCTTGGATCTCATCCTCTACCCGTGCAGAGAAAAATAACAGAGGAAATCACATTTTAATCCTGTGCTTTGCTCTACCTGTGCAGCAATGAATACAAATGAAGGAAAATGTCAACTAAATAATCAATGAACTTAACGTCAACAGAATCAGTGCAAACTTAGAGAGAGAGAGATCCTGGACTAAATTGTACTCCGATTGAAGAACACATCAATTACCACATCACTCTAGTTTAAGGGCCTTGTCCTTGAAAACTCATCTTCATACCCCTCCTCCCCTTCCTCTACCTTTCTCACCCACTTCTATTCAATGACAGGAGGCACACAGGCTGAATTAGAGCTACATGAGGAAGTGTACAGTATTATCAGGTGTAATATCTTGGTTAACCCAGAGCTAAAGTCTCATATAATTGGTCAGCTGCTCGATGAAGTTCTGCGCCCATACATGTGAAGAGAAGAGATGAAGAGATGCTGCAACCAGGAGCGGAACCGGAACGAGGCACTCCACCCTCACTCTTTACAAGTTACGGGTAAAGTCTATAGGCCGAAGGCCCTCTTCCCTTCCGAAATTCTTCAGAATCTATATACCTGCGAAATTGGGATTTATTCATATAACCAGTGACGAAACACCCAAGCGCCGGAACTATTGCTGCTCTTCAGCTATCAGTGCCGATAGTATAAAGACAGATCTATGGTATCATTTATGTTTATGTAGTCTGTACATGAGATTATCAGGTGTAAAGTCAACCATAACAATACTCCAAGGCAGCATGTCCTTCATCTGTCATTCCTCTAATCTATACGAGCTCAGACAAATATTCAACATGCAAAATCACTCAACAGGGTGTGTGTGTTTCTGACATGCCCTGTTCTTTCACAGAGGCTGTATCTCATGCTGGGTGGTGACACTTTGGATGGGAGGAAACTGGAAAATATGCAACACCCCTGGGAGTTTGGCCTGTTTTGTCATGCAAATCAGAACAAAATCTGGGATCCAACTCAAAAAGAAATACAGGCCTATAAACTATGTTGGCATATGCATCATATTATGCAGTAAGACCAGTAGGGTCATCTTTAGAGTTACATTGCATTCATGTTCTGTTGAGTCATCTCTGTGTCCATTGGGGTCAAGTGCACTGCACACAATATAGGTAATCAGTGCATGTTTATGTATGCGTGTGCGTTAAAACTTGTGTGTGTTAAAAATTCTCAAAACTTCATAGAGCTTCTCTCCTCGCCCCTGAAGGAGTTGTGATTAATGGAACAACTACAGGCCCCTGATATTGAGAGAGTGTTCTTTCTGTAATCAAGTTCTGGTAGAGTATGACATCAGTACTTTTAATTATTTACAGATAAGGAACAAATCCCCTGTACCTCCCAGGTGATGTCATTCGACCCCTGACCCATGACTCATGCTCTGAGCCCTCCTGAGCTGAGTGAGATCACAGAACTGACACTCATTCTCTCTTCCCTCAACCGCTCCACTGCTGTCTCTGCTCTGAAATCAGTTCGAGGTTCAATTAGATGTGCGACCCGCTTACATCTGCAGACTGCAGACCTTAACCACCTCCCTGGGACCTTTGAAACAACGTAACCCGGCACCAGAACAGCACAACAGTGGGACTGTGAACATCTTGAAAGAACAGTCTAACTCGTTGTAACCTGGATGAAAACAAGATGTTTGATAGGAAAGTTATGAGACTGGGAGAAAACTAGGCCTGCACCAATGACTGTCTGTACAGTACCAGTCAAAAGTTTGGACACACCTATTCATTCAAGGGTTTTTCTTTATTTTTACTATTTTCTACATTGTAGAAGAATAGTGAAGACATCAAAACTATGAAATAACACATATGGAATCAAGTAGACACCAAAAATGTCACGTCTGCTCCCGCTCTTCCCTCCCCTGGCCCATGAGGGCGCCAGGCTGTCCTGCATCACACATTCCTATCGTCCATTACGCACACCTGCTTTCCCTCGTCACGTGCATCAGCGATAATGGACTCACCTGAACTCACTCATCATCCGTTTATTACCTCCCCTATATTTGTCAGTTCCCCTGCTCTGTTCCCGCTGCTGTATTAATTGTTTTTTGTTTGTGTTACTCGTTTGCTGACGCTGTTCCTGTCTCGTTCCATGTCCGTTCTATATTAAATGTTTGACTCCCCGTACCTGCTTCGTCTCTCCAGGGTCATCCCATGTGACAAAAAAAGTGTTAAATCAAAATATATGTTATATTTGAGATTCTTCAAAGTAGCCACCCTTTGCCTTGATGACAGCTTTGCACACTCTGCATTCTCTCAACCAGCTTCATGAGGTAGTCACCTAGAATGCATTTCAATTAAAAGGTGTCCCTTAATTTGTGGAATTTCTTTCCTTCTTAATGCGTTTGAGCCAATCAGTTGTGTTGTGACAAGGTAGGGGTGGTATACAGAAGATAGCCCTATTTGGTAAAAGACCAAGTCCATATCATTATCATGGCTCAGGCTAAGACCCAGATGCAGACACAGGAGGTGGATAGTATGAGTCTCAGAGTTTATTTCAGTACAAGGTGCAGGCAAAAGGTAAGTCAAAGCAGGCAAAGAGTCGTAATCCATATCAGAGTCAGGCAGGTACAGGACGGCAGGCAGGATCAGGGTCAGGACAGGCAGAAAGGTCAGAACTGGGAAGACTAGGTAACACAAAAACTAGAGCCAGAAAACACGGGAACAAGCTGGTAGGACTTGACGGGACAAGGCATACTGGCAACAGAGAAACAGAAAACACAGGTATAAATACACAGGGAGTAATGGGGGAAGATGGGAGACGCCTGGAGGGGGGTGGAGACAAGCACAAAGACAGGTGAAACAGATCAGGGTGTGACAATTATGGCAAGAACATCTCGAACAAGAAAAGAGAATCAACTGTCCATCATTACTTTAAGACATGAAGGTCAGTCAATACGGAACATTTCAAGAACTTTGAAAGTTTCTTCAAGTGCAGTCACAAAAACCATCAAGCGCTATGATGAGGACTGTCTCTCACGAGGACCGCCACAGGAAAGGAAGACTCTGCTGCAAAGGATCAGTTCATTAGAGTTACCAGCCTCAGAAATTACAGGCCAAATAAATGCTTCACAAGTAAATAAATGCTTCACAAGTAACAGACACATCTCAACATCAACTGTTCAGAGGAGACTACGTGAATCAGGCCTTCTTGGTCAAATTGCTGCAAAGAAACCACTAATAAAGAAGGAGGAGGTGTGATGGTGTGGGGGTGCTTTGCTGGTGACACTGTATGTGATTTATTTAAAATTCAAGACACACTTAACCAGCATGGCTCCCACAGCATTCTGCAGCTATACGCCACCCCATCTGGTTTGGGCTTAGTGGGACTATCACTTGCACCCCCCCCCCCCTACAGTAGATGGATACACTAGATGGATACACATAAGCATGTGTGGTCAGGTGAGAGCCAGTGGACTGAGATGACTGAGAGCCGGCGTTATTCTAACCTCAGTGCTTCACAGTAATGCTCAGTAAAGCCTCTCTATCCAAACACTGGGTGAGATGCCCTGCCTTGTTGAGTCACACAGCTTCTGACCAACACTTCTAACACACGCAAATAGTGATCAGCGTTGCCGTGCGAACATGAGTGGTAGTGGAAAATGATGTTGGCCTACAGTAGTTGGCCTACAGTAGATGGCCACCAGTAGTTGGCCGACAGTAGTTGGCCACCAGTAGTTGGCCTACAGTAGATGGCCTACAGTAGATGGCCACCAGTAGTTGGCCTACAGTAGTTGGCCTACAGTAGTTGGCCTACAGTAGATGGCCACCAGTAGTTGGCCTACAGTAGTTGGCCTACAGTAGATGGCCACCAGTAGTTGGCCTACAGTAGTTGGCCTACAGTAGATGGCCACCAGTAGTTGGCCTACAGGCCACCAGGCCAGTTGGTTGGCCTACAGTAGTTGGCCTACAGTAGATGGCCACCAGTAGTTGGCCTACAGTAGTTGGCCTACAGTAGTTGGCCTACAGTAGATGGCCACCAGTAGTTGGCCTACAGTAGTTGGCCACCAGTAGTTGGCCTACAGTAGTTGGCCACCAGTAGATGGCCTAGTAGTTGGCCTACAGTAGTTGGCCTACAGTAGTTGGCCACCAGTAGTTGGCCTACAGTAGTTGGCCACCAGTAGTTGGCCTACAGTAGTTGGCCACCAGTAGTTGGCCTACAGTAGTTGGCCACCAGTAGATGGCCTACAGTAGTTGGCCTACAGTAGTTGGCCTACAAAATAGAGTTAAGAGAGGGTGTTAAAGGTCAGAAGGGAATCAGACACAATCAATGCTGACCATATCTTGGGTGCTCAGACTTCTACCATAAATTTCAAAACATAACCCTGGATAATGTTTTGAACTCTTACTCAGGACATGAACTTGAGGGCATTCAATGTGTCACTTGCATTTGTTATTGAAGTACATGCATACTTCCAGTTACGTAACTATGCAACAGCTTTTTAGAGTAAAGTATCACTTCTCCCTAGCTCTCTGGCGTTCATCTTCCATTTAACTTTGGATAAACACTTCAGCTCCAACTTCTGGCTCCTTTGGCTTCCACCTATGATTCCAAACTCCAAGAACACTATTATTTTTCCTCCAGCACAGTTTAATTAAACCGTTTCTTATTCCCACATTTCCGTGGTATTGTGTAATACTGTCAGCTGGGACTTGCATTACTTTGATTCAGTAGTAATGAGCTGATTGAGCCGTGAAAAGCCCAACATTCACAAGGAACTGAGGTTAGATAGATAACAGGCTGGACACTGTTGATTGAAACAGACCAGGATCAGGATATTGATCTATTACTCCAACCTCACCAAGGCGTAATGATAACAAGACCTTCTCTATACCCTTAACTTACTCCAACAGTGTGTTTTCTTTAAACATTTCTATCAGATTCTTACAGGATGACCCTAAATGTCAGCGCAATGGTTTGCAACTGTTGTGATTAAAGTAGATTCTTAGCGGGCAAATAGGGATTCTAAAGCCACCTGGCCTCAAAGCCTCACATTCCATTCCTGCATGTTGCAAAAAATGATCCCCATCACTATAGCCGTGATCAGCAAATTAGCACTTGTGCTTTATCTGCGGTGCGTGCAGCAGACTTAGGGGGAGTCCCACCACTTTAGGTTGGGACACAACATACTGGTCAAATTATCATTAAAAAAGTAACAAAGTTTAGCTACAGCTCCACCACATACTGTACATACAATCCACATTTCGACCACAACGTGTGTGGATATGCATGAAATATAACCTTAGTTGGAGAGCCTGATTGAGCCAGTGGATATGATCTCTTTCCCAGACCTATCTAGCATTGGTGTTGTTTGTGTGAGGCCTGTATTCATGGCGTGGATACTGCCACTCTGCCAGTGCCAGGGCCAGCGCTCCTCCAGGGGTTCTTCGCAGACTGCATAGCCGAATGGTCCTTATTAGGCCTGTAATGTCAGGAATGGTAAATAGATAGCTCCTACTCTCTGAGACACTAGTGCTAACAGCTGCTGGGATTCCAGGGACCCTCCAAAGTCTTTGGAAAAATCAATAGTTTGATTTGGGGAGTTTGATATATCCACGCTATGAATCCAACGTGACTAAATATGGGCTTGGGACTGTGCCTCAGCACGAAGGAGTTTGGCAATGTACCACGCCTGCAGACACTTATAAGATGAGATCCCAAGGCTCTTCCATCTTTACAAGGAAAACACGACCTCACCAGAAAATACCAGAATTTCAATGAACGGATATTTCAATCAAACTTGACTCGTGAATATGGAAGAAATGGTCTAGAATCAAATATTAGTGTTGCAGTTTTTACAAGTCCCACTCCCTATTTCCCATGTAGTGGTACACATTGGTCTGTCTCGGCTTTCTGCAGACACATTCCGTTGCAGACAAACAATGACCTTTGAGGTCCTAACAGACATATTCCAGAGACAAATGTAGTTAAACCGAAGAGCGATGACGCCTGCTGTCGGTTGAGACAGCCGATCACACTTACATTACACACATTCCTCGTTGATTGATGTCATAGCATTACATTACACGTGGAAATTCTGTTTAGTCCCCTTGGAATTTCTTAAACCTTCCGAGATGATGGTCCCTGCTGACATTTTGTATTTGTATTTATTAAGGATCCCCCTTAGCTGCTGCCAAGGCCACTCTTCCTGTGGTACAATGATGTGTATATAATAGAACACATTATTTCACCACTACTATACCACTACATGTCGACAATACAACATGTATTAAACCACAATACAGCAATATTGCAACATTACAATGTATGTTTGTGTAGAGTGCGCGTGTTAGCATGTGTGCGTATGTGTGTGTGCCTGTGTGTGTGTGTGTGTGTGTCTCTTCACAGTCCGCGTTGTTCCATAACATGTAGTTTTATGTTCTTTAAATCAGATTTTACTGCTTGCTTGAGATACATGATGTGGAATAGAGTTCATTGTAGTCATCGGTCCCTGTCTTGTTGGCTACTTTACATACATTTTGAAATGGTACATCTAGTGATCTACTTCTGTTTATACTCTGCATCAATATTTCTTACACCTGACATGTCATCCTGCCAGAGCAACGTAATTTCCCTACCAAGGTTTCAACTCATAGTATCCCTTTCATCATCACAGTCTTCTGATTGCATTGGTTAAATTTAGAGGTTCCACCATTAGCAAACACGGGCTCTTCAACATGAGGAACACAGTGTCTTAACTGTGCCATTTGCAGTGCCTTTGGCAAGTATACAGACCCCCTTCTCCCCCGATTGCTCAGTTTGGCTGGGCGGCCAGCTCTATGAGGAGTCTTGGTTCCAAACTTCTTCCATTGAAGAATAATGGAGGCCACTGTGTTTTTGGGGACCTTAAATGCTGCAGACATTTTTTGGTACACCTCCCCAGATCTGTGCTTCGACAAAATCCTGTCGGACAATTCCTTCGACCTCATGCCTTGGTTTTTTCTCTGACATGCACTGTCAACTGTGGGACCTTATATAGACAGGTGTGCGCCTTTCCAAATTATGTTCAATCAGTTGAATTTACCGCAGGTGGACTCCAATCAAGTTGTAGAAACATCTCAAGGACGAGCCATGGAAACCGGACACACCTGAGCCCAATTTCAGGTCTCTAGGCAAAAGGTCTGATTACTTATGTAAATAAGGTAATTCGGTATTTTATTTTGAATACATTTGCAAAAATGTAAAAAAAATATGTTTTTGTTTTGTCATTATAGGGTGTTGTGTGTAAATTGATGAGGGAAAAATTTAATTTAATCAATTCTAGAATAAGGCTGTAAGGTAACAAAATGTGGAAAAAGTCAAGTGGTCTGAATACTTTCCGAAGGCACCGTATGACAAAAGGAAGACATGCACTGTATGAATACACGAGTGACAGAAGTTGTACAGGGAAGGACCTTCAGTAGATGAAGATGTGTCAGCTAGTATGCCCTATTACTGTACGCAGTAGGCCTATCAAATCATATGCAATTCACATAGGCCTAAATGTGCACATATAAGTATCTCCATATGTTCTGAACAAAGAACTGTACTGTTGGTTAAGGGCTTGTAAGTAAGCACTTCACAGTAAGGTCTACACCTGTTGTATTTGGCTCATGTGATTTGATTGATTTGAGGTTTGCATGTGTTGCATCTCACAGCAGATGTGATCTTCACAACTCTACTGTGCTGGGTAGCAACCCAATTCATATGATCTATTTAGGGAGCAACATGGAGTAGGTTTACAGAATCTGTAAATGAAAACCAACCAATCAAGAACCAAATTCCTTGAGTAACGTGACATGATTGGATATAACGTTTAAAAGGAGATTCTGAGAGGCGTGGATCATGGGTCATGTTCAGGATGTTGCACAAAGGCCATAGAGTCTGCAAATTAAACATGGGTGAAGCACACTCAGATACAGTAGACTTACACACTAAATCATGAAGTCAGTTATTTCTCTGAAGTCTAAAATTAGAATTCCACTGAACCACTCTGGAATTCCACAGGCCCAGTCAGGTGGTCTCTGCATGAAATTCCATACAGTTCAAATGGTCTGCACTGATCTGTCCATGTATAACATGACATGACATAATATTACATGACATTACATGATCGTTTCACACTGCTGGAAGAAAGCGGTACACATTTAGTCTAACTTGAGTCTGTCCAACTCAAGAGCTCCGGCAGTCAGCCAGTGCAGACACTGATAACTCAGAAACCACGGTGATAAGGCAGCAGTCAGTGCAGTTTAAGATGAGGGAGGACCTTTTTTTTATGAGCATGGCCTTATTTACTTTACAGCATATTGGACTCTCATTCATATTCCATTCACCCAGTTCAAAGTAACCGTGATAAGTTTAGTGTACTACATGATTCTCAAATTTTCCCTATACCCATCATGAGGTTGCTACAACCTTGCCTATAAATGAACATTTACAACTTAGGTGCACAAAGGTTGAGAGACAAATTTCAGGTGACATTAGTCCAACAGTTGCAAACGAGAATTTCTATTGGACAAATTCAGGTATGTTTATCCCTGTTTTGTTCTGTTTGCTTCTGTTTAAGAAATGTTTCTCAACAGAATCGGCGAGATGAATACACCCTGATCATGTGTGAACAGAGTTCACCTTCATAACAGCCACATTGTATTCCTTTTCCTCCCTTCGCTGTGGACTTCAATGCACAGCAAATCAGCTGTATGTGACCATGCGAAAAAGTCTTTCCAAGCCAAACCGCTACACACAGCCTATATCGTTGTCACCATATTAGCTAAAGTAACGTCATAGTCAGCAAAGCTAATAGAACTAACACGTTAGTAAACCCGCTACAATCATGCAGTAACGTTAGTGTACTGTCAGTAAGCATCCCTCTGTTGGAGCAGAGTGTTTCAGTAGGCTAAACTAGCTAGCTGCATTTGCTAGCTAAGTAAGTGAAACTGAAAGTTAAAAAAAAGACAAACTCTCTCTCTATGTCGCTCTTGCTTCTCCTTCATTTTGGAAGAAATTAATTTGTTCAAAACTGTTCAACTATTGTCTTTCTTTGAGTCAACTACTCACCACATTTTATAAACTGCAGTGCTAGCTATCTGTAGCTTATGCTTTCAGTAATTCTCTGATACTTTGATTGGGTGCACAACATGTCAGTTTATGCTGCAAGAACTCTGATAGGCTGGAGGACATACTCCGGAAGTTGTCATAATTACTGTTTAAGTCTATGGATGGGTAGTGAGATCCGTGAGCCTCCTATGTTTTGTACTGAAGTCAATATACCCAGAGGAGGACAGAAGCTAGCTGTCATCCGGCTACACCATGGTGCTACCCAACATAGTGCTGTTGAGGCTACTGTAGACCTTCTTTGCAAAATAGTGTTTTAATCAAATATTTGGTGACGTGATTATATTTAGTATAGTTTTATCTAAAATAATTGCTTTTTAAATGTTTTAAAATTGACATTTTTATGAAATTCACTGAGGAGGATGGCCCACACCCACAACACACTATAGGCAGAAACATGCCTTCTAAATGTCACAGGAGTGATGAGTTGGATCATTGAGTTAGCCACGTGAAGCAGACCTCTGTTTCCATCCATATGAGGAAAAAAATACATTTCAATATACATGTAAAGTGTTGTTCCAATGTTTCATGAGAAATGTTCCAATGTTTCATACAGAAATGTTCTGTATGCACAAAAAGCTTACTTCTGTCAAATGTTGTGCAAAATGTGTTTTCATCCTTGTTAGTGAGCATTTCTCCTTTGCCAAGATAATCTGTCCATCTGACAGGTGTGGCATATCAAGAAGCTGATTAAACAGCATGAACAAGGTGCACCTTGTGCTGGGGACAATAAAAAATCACAACAATGCTACACATGTCTCAAGTTTTGACAGAGTGGGCAATTGGCATGCTGATTGCAGGAATATCCACCAGAGCTGTTGCCATAGAATGTAATGTTAATTTCTCTACCATAAGCCAAAAACATTGTTTTAGAGAATTTGGCAGTACGTCCAATTGGCTTCACATCCGCAGACCCCATATAACCACACCAGCCCAGGTCTTCCACATCCGGCTTATTCACCTGCGGGAACACCTGAAACCAGCCACCCGGACAGCTGATGAAACTGTGGGTTTGCACAACCAAAAACTGTCTGTCAGAAACCATCTCAGGGAAGTACATCTGCGTGCTAGTCTTCCACACCAGGGTCTTGACCTGACTGCAGTTCGGCGTCGTAACTGACTTCAGAGGTCAAATGTTCACCTTCGATGGCCACTGGCATGCTGGAGCAGTGTGCACTTCACGGATGAATCCCGGTTTCAACTGTACCGGGCAGACAGCGTGTATGGCGTCGTGTGGGCGAATGGTTTGCTGATGTCAACGTTGTGAACAGAGTGCCACCATGGTGGCGATGGTGTTATGGTATGGGCAGGTATAAACTACGGGCAACGAACACAATTGCATTTTATCGATGGCAATTTGAACCCGCAGAGATACCATGACGAGATCCTGAGGACCATTGCTGTGCCATTCATCCGCTGCCATCACCTCATGTTTCAGCATGATAATGCAGAGCCCCATATCGCAAGGATCTGTACACAATTCCTGGAAGCTGAAAATGTCCCAGTTCTTCCATGACCTTAATACTCACCAGACATGTCACCCATGTTTGGGATGCTCTGTATCGACATGTACGACAGCATGTTCCAGTTCCCGCCAATATCCAGCAACTTCGCATAGCCATTGGAGAAGAGTAGGACAATATTCCACAGTTCACAATCAACAGCCTGATCAACTCTACGCGAAGGAGATGTGTGACGCTGCATGAGGCAAACGGTGGTCACACCAGATACTGACTGGTTTTCTGATACACAGATGCATATCTGTTTTCCCAGTCATGTGAAATCCATAGATCAGGGCCAAATTAATTAATTTCAATTGACTGATTTCCTTATATGAACTTTAACTCAGTAAAACCTTGAAATTGTTGCATGTTGCATTTATATATTTTTTCAATGTCAATGGCAAAAAATCTATTTCAAATACATATAGATACTGTACATTTGCAGCTAAAATGCATGCAAAGCCTTAAAATACATTCCAGAGATGTATTGGATTTCTTTTTTTAAAGGAATAGTTGCACCACATTAAAACGAGAGTTCAGTTCATATAACAGGGTTGACCTGTAAATGAATCACTAATCACCTGAAATAAATAAGTATCTTCAGAAATAACAATCAAGCAACAAACTTTACAATGATGGTGTAAATTGTTGTGAATTTTTTGGGGGATGAGTGGGTTCAAATCTTCCTAGAAGTCACAGAGGGTATATAGCGTTTTGGAACAACACTCTTCAAATATGACTGTGAGATAGATTGGAATAGTGCAGGAGATTGTGTGTGCTCTATTCATTCTATTTCTATCTGCAACATGCAGTTCCAGATACAGCCCTGTCATTAGTTGAAAGCGGCCAATCCTATAGTTTCAGAAAATTATCCACTTCCTGAGATCTGTATTCAAAAATGGTTTTTAAGTAGTTGCTTTCTCAGATCTGCATTCAAATAGTTTTGAAAAGTAGTCATTTTCTGAGATCTGTATTCAAGAAGTTTTAAAAACTAGTACTTTTTGGGATCTGAATTCAAATAGTTGTAGTCACCTCCAAAGTAACTATTTATTCCCCTGGAATAGTTACTTTCCCCAAAGTGTAGTTAAAACTGTAGTTATGCCAGGTCTCTTGCTGATGGCAGTGCACTGGACAGTGGACACGGGTTATAATCACCCCTTATGCACTCTCTATAAGTAGAATATTGGATACGTTCTATCCAACAATCTAGACATTCCAAAGCCTAGTGCATGATGTACCCTGCAGTATCAGTACTGGATGTACATTCACTATTGTGCTGTGATGTCTTCCACTGCTGATAGAGCTACATTACCTCACAGCTACATTACCTCACAGCTTAGCCATGTCCTTAGTCATCTCAATGATAAGAAGGAAGTGATGCAATATCATAATTATGTAGTGACGTGAGATGCTCTGTGACAACAGCATACTCAGTGGAAAGGGAAGCAGTTTGAGTAAGCAAGTGCTCTCTCTGCACCTGTGGCACTTATATGATACAGCTTGGTCTGTCTGACTTAATAACTCTTCAAACATTGTAAAACACCGGGCCAGTTTTAATACTGTGTCTGATTCTCACAGGTATGTGAATGAACTGTGGTGACCCCTGGAAGCAAAACGCTCACGTGTGTAAAGTAAACTACTGACACAAACATTTGGAAAGGATCTCCTTATCCCTGACCTGGACAAGTGCCAAAAATGTTAATGGCGGATATCTCTCTCTCTCCCCTCCTCCATGTATCTACCATGATGTCATTAAGTGCTGGAGGACCACATCAGCTCGAATGGGAAAAGCTCAAGTATCTCTCCTCTCTCTCCCGGAGCTGGCCTGGATTAGGAGCACGACAAAGACAGATAGGTGCTGAGGAGATGAATGACAGTTAACCTAAAGTATGCATGTACTGCACTCCCTATAACCCTTTAAAAGATAGATATGTTGCACATTTCGTTTTGGCTCAGCTAGACAGTGTGATGTATGCCTTGACAAATGGATTACAGTTCGTGAGAACCAAATGAATGCTCTGTGATTTATGGCATGGTGATAAGTGAAATAATTGAACATCACTCAAATGAATTAATAACCAGGTAGAAAGTTGAGCCCCTCTAGACAAGGTTCAGGGAAGAGGTCTAAACAGAGGAATCTGGATTAGCGGTTCCTTATCTTCCAGCCTAAATATCTCAGGAGAACATCATTTGTCCTCAGAAAGTTCTTCTCCCTAGTTAAACGCTAGAAGGGCTTCTCACACTGCTTTTACATAACAATGACAGAGGAATAAGTAGTGATTTATAGGAAATGCTAGATTAATGACTCTCTCTTTCCGGTGTGTGCTGCCACAGTGCCTGTGTCTAGCTCCTCGCTAATGACCATTCTACCTTCCTGAGAACAGTCAAAACACCTTTACTCTCTTAAAAAACATGTCATCAACTCAAAGTGTTTTAATACACGTGGACATCATGGATTTTAACCCATTCATACTGCACAAAGCAGGCAGCCACAGTCCATTGAAATAGATGGTATTCCAACACACATTACTCCCTAACCTACAGTATATCAGTGCAGAACAGCACTGGCAAAGTCCAGCAACAGTAGTAGTCCTCTCTGCATTTCAAACTCATAATACTAGAGCATTTCAGCTGATAAGCTTAGCTCTTGCCACGGCACTGGCAAATGGTTTAACTGTTTAGAGAGGAGAGACGCATGCTTTCACTACTTAATGCGCACTATGTGGAAGACCTGTACTTTCTTACCTGTTCTTTCTGGTCCCCAGTGTTAGGTTTGGAGTGGGGCTGAGGTTAATCCTACAGGAGACTCAGTCTGTCCTTCTGCATGTCGATGTCCCCTGACGACCTCTTCCTATTCCTCTTCTCACTACTACTCATGTTCATCTGCCTTGTTACAGAGTGAATACCATCACACGGACCAGCTCTGCTCTCTCATTTCTCCTCCTCTAGGACTCCAGGTCAAGAAGAAAATGCTACAGCAAAGAGATCTGGGTCTCTCTCTCGCTCTACTCCCTTATCCATACTCCCTACTCCCCTCTCTCATACACACATTCTCTTTACACTCTCCTCTCTCTCTCTCTCTCTCTCTCTCTCTCTCTCTCTCTCTATCCCTCTCTCTCTCTCCCCCTTTCTCTTTCTCTGTAAGTCAGCCAAGGAAATACACTCTTTGAGGAGTCAGTGAGGGAGTGCTTGTGACAGAGAGAGAATGGAAGGGAGTAAGGGTGAGGATGTCTGTGTTTGAAAGGAGCCATTGCTCAGCAGGGAGAGAGAGGTGCAGCAGTATGATGTCTTATGTCACATGTCCAGGTCTTTTCATTTACTCTTCGTTTGTCCCCAGTCTTTCAGTGTGTAGACGGAGGCTAAAGCATGGGTGTATATTTAACTACTCTGCTGCAGTCACTAGGAGTTGTTAGCAGTTGAAGCCGTTTGTTTGGAGGCTCACTGCCTGGTTAGTTGGCCCCCTGGCTCCTCTCTCCACTCTTGACAGCTGAGCTATCCCACTGGGCACACCACGTCATTTCAACATGGAAATGTGGGTAATATTTGGTTGAGACGTTGATCTGTGACATTTCAACTTTTATTCACCCACTCAAAAAGACAGCCAGAAGCTTGTTGAATTCCTAATGTGTTACAACTAAAAGCACAAACAAATCGCAAACAAAAAAATATGATTTTTGGTTTAGTTGTCATCAACCATTTAAAAGCACCTAAAAGGCCTAGATCAGATCACACGTTAACCAGCGATACGACACCCGCATAGCTGGTGCTTTGGTGGTGTCTGAGGTAGAGCTGTGAAATCAGATAGGCTGCTCGTGTGGTCATTGTCACAAAGTCACACCCGTCTCACTTTTGTGAGAAGTTCAGAACGAGAATGTGTAGACTAAATAGAAATAAGGCACGAGGTGGTGTGGTATATGGCCAATATACCACGGCTAAGGGCTGTTCTTAGGCAAGACGCATCAAATCAAATGTATTTATATAGCCCTTCTTACATCAGCTGATATCTCAAAGTGCTGTATAGAAACCCAGCCTAAAACCCCAAACAGCAAGCAATGCAGGTGTAGAAGCACGGTGGCTAGGAAAAACTCCCTGGAAAGGCCAAAACCTAGGAAGAAACCTAGAGAGGAACCAGGCTATGAGGGGTGGCCAGTCCTGTTCTGGCTGTGCCGGGTGGAGATTATAACAGAACATGGCCAAGATGTTCAAATGTTCATAAATGACCAGCATGGTCAAATAACAATAATCACAGTAGTTGTCGAGGGTGCAGCAAGTCAGCACCTCAGGAGTAAATGTCAGTTGACTTTTCATAGCCGATCATTAGGAGTATCTCTACCGCTCCAACTCTAGAGAGTTGAAAACAGCAGGTCTGGGACAGGTAGCACGTCCGGTGAACAGGTCAGGGTTCCATAGCCGCAGGCAGAACAGTTGAAACTGGAGCAGCAGCACGGTGTACCTGGACACAGCCCTTAGCCGTGGTATATTGGCCATATACCACAAACCCTAGAGGTGCCTTATTGCTATTATAAACTGGTTACCAACATAATTAGGGCAGTACAAATATATTTTTTGTCATACCTGTGGTATATGGTCTGATATACCACAGTTGTGGTTTGTCTTATTTGTCTTAATGCAACTCTGTGCAGCCAATGGCAATGTCCACTTTAAATATGAGGTGGCAGGGTAGCCTAGTGGTTAGAGCGTTGGGCTAGTAACTGGAAGGTTGCAAGTTCAAACCCCGAGCTGACAAGGTACAAATTTGTTGTTCTGCTCCTGAACGGGCAGTTAACCCACTGTTGCTAGGCTGTCATTGAAAATAAGAATTTGTTTTTAACTGACTTGCCTAGAAGAAATAAAGGTACATTTTTTTTTACAAAAAGTATAATGCCGAGAGCCGCTTGTGGATTTGACAGCTCTAACGCAAGTCCATCTCAGACACCCGCAAAACAAGCGTGAATCGGCAAGCGTGAATCTGATGGAATCTAGTCCAAGGTTAAAATGGGAATAAAATGTGAGATATTTAGTATTATACAACAACTTCATGTGTTGTCACAGTGCTTCATCTAATATCACAACCAAAATGACCTGGATTGCAGTTGAGATTACATTAGAAGTACATACTGTAGTGCAAGTGATCAATGCTGTTCGAGATTTGGGACATATTATTTTAACAATGGTGAAGATCTCCACAGACCTGCAACCTTTGCATGCTATCTTGAACATGCACGCTTTCTATCATTACATAAGAAGACATTTATAGTTACAGTCACCTCACAATGTGGCCATGGATGTGTTACTCATTTTAAGGTTGAGTACAGTGCCTTCAGAATGTATTCACACCCCATGACTTTTTCATAATGTTGTTGTGTTACAGCCTGAATTTAACATGGAATCAATTGTGATTTGTTTTGTCACTGGCCTAAACACAATACCCCACAATGTCAAAGTGGAATTATGTTTTTCAGATTTTTTTAACAAATGAATATAAAAATGGAAAGCTGAAAGCTGAAATGTCAATAAGTATTCAACCCCTTTGTTATGACAAGCATACATTTCAGGCGGAATATCCTGTTTAGGGGATCTGCGTAGTTCTGGTACCGGTTCCGACTGACATTTTCACTTGTAAATCTGTGGACACCGTACATCAAAATGAATGATAGCCCTGGTTCCCATGGACACAATATTCAAATAACTTTGAAACAACATTGATTCAACCAGTTTGTGCCCAGTGACATGCCACTTTTCTCTCTCCCATGTTGGGAAAGTCCAGCACGGCCAGCCACCCCAACCCACCCCAGAGGTAGTCCAAGACACTGCCAGTTGCTGAGCTAGCAAAGGGCTGGGGCTGCCAGGTTCATCAGGACTTTGGCAGTTAGACAGCTTACAGCCCAGACCGCTTACATAAAAATAAACTAAATTAGCTTGCTGAGCTAAATGTGTTGTACAGTATATTGTTTACAGTGTCAATGGGCATGGTTGGCATCGTTGTGAGGTTAACGTGGGTGATCTACTGCTGTTGGACATGTGAAATGGGCTTGTGGGATCTGGAGCACAGCCTACAATGGGTGAGAGGTAAAGAGTCCAATGAGGACATAACAACAGTGTGATTCACATTTCTCAATGTTGTCTAATCACTAAGCAGAAACAAAAACAAAAAAAGAACAGTTACTTCACAATTATTTCACAGGAATAGCCATCCAATCCTCAACTTTTTCCTGTGCTGTGTTAGGCCACTGATTCTCCTCAAAAAACACTTCTGTTCACACATACCCGTCACTTGTGTGGGTGTAGTGTGCTGATGTAATACTTTGCACAATCAAAGAACAAGCACACACACACAAAGAAAGAGAGCGAGAGAAAGAGAAACCCACTGCATGGTGCTTATACAGTGCATTCGGAAAGTATTCAGACCCCTTCCCTATTTCCACATTTTGTTACATTACAGCCTTATTCTAAAATGAATTCAATACATTTTTCCCTCATCAATCCACACATTGACCATGCTGGTCATTAATGAACATTTGAACATCTTGGCCATGTTCTGTTATAATCTCTACCCGGCACAGCCAGAAGAGAACTGGTCACCCCTCATAGCCTGGTTCCTCTCTAGGTTTCTTCTTAGGGTTTATCCTTTCTAGGGAGTTTTTCCTAGCCACCGTGCTTCTACACCTGCATTGCTTGCTGTTTGGGGTTTTAGGCTGGGTTTCTGTACAGCACTTTGAGATATCACCTGATGTAAGAAGGGCTATATAAATACATTTGACTTGATGATCACCCAAACAGAAATACATTATTTACATAAGAATTCAGACTCTTTACTATGAGACTACTATGCGTCCCGTTTCCAATGATCATCCTTGAGATGTTTCTACAACTAGATTGGAGTCTACCTGTGTTAAATTCAATTGATTCGACATGATTTGGAAAGGCACACACCTGTCTATATAAGGTCCCACAGTTCAGAGTGCATGTCAGAACAAAAACCAAGCCATGGGGTCAAAGGAATTGTCCATAGAGCTCCAAGAAAGGATTGTGTTGAGGTCACAGATCTGGGGAAGGGTACCAAAACATTTCTGCAGAATTGAAGGTCTCCAAGAACACAGTGGCCTCCATCATTCTTAAATGGAAGAAGTTTGGAACCACCAAGACTCTTCTTAGAGCTGGCAGCCCAGCCAAACTGAGCAATCGGGGGAGAAAGGTCTGACAGGGTTCCTCTGTGGAGATGGGAAAACCTTCCAGAAGGACAACCATCTCTGCAGCACTCCACCAATCAGGTATTTATGGTAGAAGCCACTCCTCAGTAAAAGGCACATGACAGCCAACGGTTGGAGTTTGCCAAAAGGCACCTAAAGACTCTCAGACCATTAGAAACAAGATTCTCGGATGAAACCAAGATTGAATTATTTGGCCTGAATGCCAAGCATCATGTTGAGTGAAAACCTGGCACCATCCCTACGGTGAAGCATGTTGGTGTTAGCATCATGCTGTCTGGATTTTTCAGCTGCAGGGACTGGGAGACTAGTCAGGATCGAGGGAAAAGTTGTATTTATTTATTTTATTTCACCTTTATTTAACCAGATAGGCCAGTTGAGAACAAGTTCTCATTGACAACTGTGACCTGGCCAAGATAAAGCAAAGCAGTGCGACACAAACATCACAGAGTTACACATGGGATAAACAAACGTACAGTCAATAACACAATAGATAAATCTATATGCAGTGTGTGCAATTGTAGTAAGATTAGGGAGGTAAGGCAATAAATAGGCCATAGTGGCGATATAATTACAATTTAGCGATTAACACTGGAGTGATAAAGTACAGAGAGATCCTTGATGAAGACCTGCTCCAGAGTGCTCAGGAAGTCAGACTGGTGCGACAGTTCACCTTCCAATAGGACAACGACTTTAAGCACACAGCAAAGACAACGCAGGAGTGGCTTCGGGACAAGTCGCTGGGCCACTCTGGGCCACTCTGTCCTTGAGTGGCCCAGCCAAAGCCGGGACTTGAACCCGATTGACATAGTGCTCTTACTTGGTCTTGACCTGTTTTGTTTTTGACATCAAGTTCATTGCAGCTCTTGATAACTAAAAATACAGATAATCCAAGGGTTAATACACTCTGCGGTCTTGCCTCTGTTGTCCTGTGCCACTCCAAGTGAATCATTGTGAAACGCAAAACACAGTTGTTTGACAGCCTCTTTCCTTTCTACGCATTATGTCATCCCATATGTACATGTGGTATCATGGAGTAGATCTATCCAAGCTGAGGGCATCATAAGTATATTTTGATTGAATGGCATATTTCCTACACCCAGATGAGGTCATGTGGTCAGTTCCAGTAGAAGGAAGGAGGTTTGTTATTTTTGCAGTCTGTATTTACCCTTGAGATGGTGGTCTTATTTCAGAGAATCAGCACGTTGGTTAATATGATTCACATTGATGTGGCTTACTAACGTAAAGTAGCCCTCATTACCTCACACTAACATGTCTCAGATAATCAGTGTGCATAGAAATCACACCGAACAAATACAAGATGACCGACCAAATATCCCACCAACAGCGTTTACATAATGATGCAATTATTTTTTTTGCTTATTGATATCAGATCAAAAAAGGATCAAAAAGCTGTCATTCTTATAGGCCGAGTGATTGTCCTTATGCACACAGTATATACTGCATTGCATTTGAACTATTTGTGAGAAGTCAACAAAGTCACCTTCAAGCTACTGACATAAAAAGAGACTATAATGGAATACTATAGTATACATAAAGTAGTAAAAAAGAGTAGTGTATATATACTATAGTAATTATTGTAGTGTTTTTGCAGACTGTAGTATTAAAGGCAGTGTTTTTAGGGACGGTATTATACTGTAGTATTTACTACAGTGTTTTTGTGGACTGTAGCAAGGTATACTATAGCATTTACTAGTAATGTTACGTGTGATACCAAAACTCTGAGGCATTGCTGACTTCAAGCTGTGTGCCAATGCGTGTCACAGTATCAGAAGAACGTCATCAATAACGTCAGAAGCTTCGTTTGATCCAACATCGTAGTGTAATGCAATGAACCTGGAACACAGAGTGTATGTGACTGCTCCAGAACAACATTTTGGTGACACGGGTAGAAAACAATTCTGTTGCGTTGGGTTTGTCGTTTGTCATATATATATATATATATATATATATATATATATATATATATATATATATATATATATAGTAGTCAATATTTCCTGTGTTGCATCTTCAAGAGGCATGCATACAAAGAGCGTGTCATTTTCAATTCATGTGATTCATGCTACAGCTAAATTCCTATTTAAATATCACTGATATGAGAAAACACAGGATCACACAATCCCGACTGTTTTATCACCTCAACTAGAGATATGAATTATTAAGACAGGAATGTTGTGTGTGTCAACTACATGGCCGCCACCTTGTGGGGAGCTGTGGATAGTACAGTGAAGCTTCAACAGTGAGGCAACATTCCACAGGCCACAATCAACTCTATGCCAAGGAGATGTGTCGCGCTGCATGAGGCAAATGGTGGTCACACCAGATACTGACTGTTTAAAAAAAAAAATATGTATCTGTGACCAACATATGCATATGTGTATTCCCAGTCATGTGAAATCCATAGATTAGGGCCTAATTAATGTATATCAATCGACTGATTTCCTTATATAAACTGTAACTTAGTAAGATCTTTGAAATTGTTGCGTTTATGTTTTTGTTTAGTGAAAATATACAGTGGATCTCCACCCAATGAGGTTAGAATAACATTTACATTTGGGTCATATTTAGCAGGCACTCTTTTCCAGAACAATTAGTGTTAAGTGCCTTTTTTTAACGCACATCAACAGATTTTTCACCTAGTCGGCTCAGGAATTCAAACCAGCAACATTTTGGTTACTGGCGAAACACTATTAACAGCTTGCTTTCAGTTTTACTCTTTCCACTCTGACCACTCCCAGACAGCCCTGACAAAATTCTTGCTTGAGAAATTGCTCTTTGCAAATTTTTGTTTATTTTTTACCATTTTAATTTAAAACAATCACAATAAGACACTTAATTGTTACCCAGAAATGATTTGATGATTGAGATTTTAAGAAACGGCTGCATTGGACCTTTAAGTGAATTCCTCCGTTTATGGTAGAACACTAATTATTTATTTGTAATGGAATATTCAGCGGGATAGACAATACAAGTGCTCCACCTTTGTTCCAATGTTCTGATGAGGTAGTTGAAAGTAGGGATCTTTGACGAAAATAATTCAAGGGTTGCTGGTTCAAGTCCCCCCCAGGTTGTCCCTCCTCAATCACTGCTCTAACAGACTGCTGAAATCATATGTTGAATTAGTTATTGACATTGCAATGAGTTGATATGCGAACTTTTATTTTGAACGTTTCCTCATTACCATTCCAAAGCGACGTTATCGTTTGTTTTTATCACGTGCATGTTCTTACTTAGCTATCTACACATTTCTCTTTAAGGGATGAGGTGGGATCTATTAGAAGCTAGTAGGGTATTTATTTATATTTTCTCAGAAGTACTGAGTTTGGTAGCAGGATTTAGAAATGTGGAGCTAAAGTTGTAAACCGTCATTGACCACACACTCCAGCACAGTAGGTGGCAGAATGCAACTTTAACGGTTGCGGACCGCCATTACATCATAGAAAAACAAGAATAATAATAAGATTTATCTTTGTTTTAACATTTATTCAGTGCCATACCATGGCGTCGATTGAGGCTTGGTTTATGGACGATTCTGACGAAGATCATAGGATGCCACATAAACTAAACCCAAACGAACCCGTGTCTTTGAAGGAGTTGGAAAATATTGGGGTTTTCTACTGGAAGGTAGTTAGCTAACTAGCGAGCAAGGCGGTATAACAATTTGGTAACTTCAGCTATCAAGAAAAAGTTGTCAACGTTTAGCTGGTTACGTTATCTTCTTCGTTATTTACTGTCATTCACGTCTGTGAATGCAATTGTACACAAATAAATGTGACTGGCTAAATTGGATTACATAACAGTAGCGTCTGAGTCGCCAGCCTTGTCTCATAGACTAGACGTAACATAGTAAACGTTATTCCCGGGATGTCAAATTAGTATATTTTACGTTTGGTATAGTTACATAAAACGGGTTACTTAGGCCAAAATGAAAATAAGGTGTATGGGTATTCTTATAACGTGAACATCTAGCAATCCAAAGGTTGTGTGTTTGAATCTCATCACCGACAGCTTTAGCATTTTAGCTAATTTGCAACTACTTAGCATGTAAGCTAACTTTAACCATTTAACCTAACTCGTGACCTAGCTAATGTTAGCCACAAAAAAAATGATTTTTTTTATGAGACTAGAGACAGCTTAGATTTTATGAGACTAGAGACCGACTGGTTGATTCTGTACTGTCCATGTCTTCCAGTTAGATGCTGATATTTATGAAACAGACCCTGTGCTGGAAAAGATCCGTAAAGACAGAGGCTACTCCTACTCCGACATCATCACTATCGACAAGGACAAACTACCTAACTACGAGGACAAGGTAATGCCTGCGTACAGTGACAAGAACACATTTGAGGGTGCTCGGAGTCAAATTCCAATTGTTTCACTTGTTATTTTGTACGCCAATATTAGACTGATAATGATACTTTATAAAAGCACATTAAGTGTCCTGCCGTTTGTGTACTCTTGTCCCAAGCTGAAGATGTTTTTTGAGGAGCACCTTCACCTGGATGATGAGATCCGCTACATCCTGGATGGCAGGGCCTACTTTGATGTGAGGGACAGAGAGGACCGCTGGATCCGCATTGCCATGACCAAGGGAGACCTGATCACTCTGCCTGCAGGCATCTACCACAGATTCACTCTGACTGAGACCGTATGGCTCCATTTGTCATTTGGCTGTTTACAACACCTACAGTAAAACTGTCCAACATGGAGGGCATTCGATTATCTGGCCCGGGTTGCCCTGGTAGAAGGCGAAAAGCAATTGCATTAGTTTTGGAACCAGGCTTCCTCCCAGGCGTGAGCCAGGTGCCACGCTCGTGGCCGATGGTTAAGTGACGTAGGTTAAGTACGTGGAGTAATGAGTAGGTATGTGTTTTCACATGCAGAAGTGATTACTTTTGATAAAAATGCTATATCTACCTTCCTAATGAAAACTTGAACCTATATTTGATGGAAAAAAAATATGTATGTTTCTGAATGAAGCACCATGCTGCCTGGTTGACAACAAGACTAAGCGGTGCAGATTACTGTTCCAATTGAGAAGGGCCCTGATCCCTCATCACTTATGCTTTTTCACGTCACGGGCCACAGACCGGTACTCAGCATAATCGAATCCGCCCAGTGTTCCAAACAGGACATTATTTGTCTTTTTACCTAAACATGCAAACACCATCAGATAGAATTCATAGCGTGCAGTGCAGTGCACTGGAATGACATTCACTCTCATGGGATATGTGGCTCCCTCACTGCTTTTTCCTGTTGATATCACTGGCCATACAGTATTTTCAGAAAGCATTCATACCCCATTGACTTATGTTTTTGTTACTGCTTGAATTCCAAATGGATTAAATCTTTTTTCTCACCCATCTACACATAATACCCCATAATGACAAATTGAAAACATGTTTTAAGAAATATTTGCACATTTCTTAAATAAAATACAGAAATATCTTATTTACATAAGTATTCAATAAATGTTAGAATCACCTTTGGCAACAATTACAGCTGTGAATCTTTCTGGGTAAGTCTAAGAGCTTTGCACACCTGGATTGGACAATATTTGTACGTTATTCTTAAAAAATGATTCAAGCTCTGCCAAATTAGCAGGAACATTCAATGTCTTCTTGGTAAGCAACTCCAGTGTTGATTTGGTCTTAGGTTATTGTCTTGCTGAAAGGTGAGTTTTGTCTCCCAGTGTCTGTTGGAAAGCAGACTCAACCAGGTTTTCCACTAGGATTTTGCTTGTATTTAGCTCTATTCCATTTCTTTGTATCCTAAAAAACTCCCTAGTCCTTGTCCATGACAAGCATACCCATAACATGATGCAGCCACCACCATGTTTGAAAATATGAAGTGGTACTTAGTAATGTTGGAATTGCCCTAAACATAACTTTGTCCTGAATACAAAGCATTAATTTATTTGCCACATTTTTAGCTGTTTTTCTTTAGTGCCTTATTGCAAACAAATATTTTTATTCCTTACAGGCTTCCTTCCTCCTTTTCACTGTCATTTAGGTTAGTATTGTGGAGTAACTACAATGTTGTTGATACATCCTCAGTTGTTTTACCACAGCCATTAAGCTCTGTAACTGTTTTAAAGTCACCATTGGCTTTAAGTCATGATGAAATCCTTGAGCGGTTTCCTTCCTCTCCGGCAACTGAGTTAGGAAGGACGCCTGTATCTTTGTGATGACTTTGTGTATTGATACACCATCCAAAGTATAATAACTTCACCATGCTCAAAGGGATATTTAATGTCTGCTTTTTTTACATGTATTTTTTACCCATCTACCAATAGGTGCCCTTTGCGAGGCATTGGAACACCTCCCTGGTCTTGTGGTTGAATCTGTTTGAAATTCCCTGCTTGACTGAGGGACCTTACAATTATGTGTGGGGTACAGAGATGAGGTAGTCATTGGAAAATCATGTAAAACACTATTGCACATTGAGTCCATGCAACTTCTGACTTATGCACATTTTTACTGCTGAAATTTATTTCTGCTTGCCATAAAAAGGGTTGAATACTTAGACTCAAGCTTTTTGTTTAATTCATTTGTAAATTATAGAAACAATGGAATTGACATTATGGGGTATTGTGTGTAGGCCTGTGACAATCTGTGGAAAAAGTTGAGGGGTGAGTATAATTTCTGAAGGCATTGTAGACCGGTGCACCGCGGCTCAGCTTAATCAAACTCCCTCAATGTCTTCCGTCAGGTCATGTGGTTAGGATAGGATATGCACACACTGCCAGCAGTTGACCTATATGAATATGAGAATGTCTAGGTCTAGAGCCATACTGCATGTCCAAGTCAAAAGTAAGATTTTTTACATTTCAAGTAAAATGTTGATTGTTTTTCCTCATGCATTTTACAGAACTACACTCAAGCCATGAGACTGTTCGTGGGGGAGCCTGTATGGAAGGCCTACAATCGTCCAGCAGATGAGTTTGATATTCGCCAGAAGTATGTGAACGCTCTCCAATGTGCTTAAGACGAGCAACAGGTGGTACTGAATGGCTGCAGTGTCCATAGAATTACACGATTTCTATGACCAACCAATCTTCTAGGAACCAATTTAGTGGAGTTGGATAATCAAAGACTCATGACAAAGGCTTTTGTATTATCAGGTATTTCAACTCATGCAGTGCCTACATTGTAAGCAATTATACTAATTAAAACACCACTTTCTATGATTGTCTGTTGTATTGCACCACTCAAGGTCACATTCTATTTTTGTAACACTAAGTCCGTGAGAATCAAGTCTAGTAAGCTGTTTGTTACCTACGGTGAGCTAAAATGCCAGTAAGCTATCACATTAAAAAAAATCACTCTTCAATCATTTAGTTGTCTTAACTTTTCATTCTTCCAAAGTAATTGATTGTCACAAGTCTGGTCTCAATCAATAACCATTGTAAAAGGTCTACACCATGTTCAGTTTATTTGGATAAACAAGATTCCTTTTCTCACATCCAGAGCAATACAGTACACTTCAACAAAATCAGGTAAACACCACAACATGTAAACAAACAGTTATACTTAAGAGATCATTAGGATAATTCAATAAGTGATTTAACACTTTCCATTAATATATTTTCCCTACGAATAATAATATGTACAGTTGAATTATTCCATATCTATTTTACATTCCTTTTGTGGAGAGGGGTGGATCCTGAGCCAAGTCAATCATTGACCCTCAAATTCAAAAAGTTACAGAAGACCCTTTAAGTGTGGTTGATTTTACAGGACAAAATAACATGATTTACTCAGGTCTTAATCACACAGGAATACAAAATGTCTGCCTTGTCTAAAAACACTACTGTATGTATTCACATAGATATCCTATCAGCATTCACTTGTGAGTTACACAATCATCATCATTTCCATCACTACTAGTATAATATGGGGAGTGGATTTGCCTGCGCTGTGAGGACAGTTGTGTGCCTGCTCTGGAGTTCAGACAGGGTAATGCCCATGTTGTTTAGTGGAGTGTAATGACACTCAAGCCTAGGTCACACTCCTGATGGCCCCCTGTTCTTGCAAATGTTTTGCTCTAATCTTGTGACCTACAAGGGTCCCATACCTCCCTGGTTCCCTCTACACCAGTTTGAGGCACTGTGTGTTGAAGCTGTCTCCCTCTCGGCAGGCCACTGACTCCAGCAGGGCCTGTTTCTTCTGGGTGGAGCGGGACGACTCCAGCTCGTACATGGTGGTCAGGTTGAAAAGGACGCTCTCGTGGAGGTACAGGGCCGGGTCCTGTTGCACCAGGCCCTCCAGCTGTCTCAGCGACTCCTTCAGACGGCCCAGGTACAACAGGCACACTGCTGCATTGTTATTCGCCTGTAGAGGAGAGAGAGGTTGTTGGCCCGCAAGAAGAAGAGATGCCAGAAAGGTCTCAGAAGTGAAGGGAAAGCAGTGGTATTACTCTACTACTTAGTATCCCTTGATCATGTGTAATATTGTAGAATACAGTATACTGCACACTGTAGTATCCCTCGATCATGTGTAGTACTTACTATATCATTTTGTAGAATACTATACACGGTGGTAACCCTCGACCGTGAAGTGCTTACTATAGAATTTTGTAGTATACTGTAGAATACTATACTTCACACTAGTATAGTTTGATAATGTAGTGCTTACTTTAGAATGTTGTAGTATACTGGATAATACTATGTAATACTACAGTATTATCTGCAAAAAAACTGTAGTAAATAGATGGGTTAGTTGACGACGTCATGTTACCGACGCACACTCTTCAAATGGATCAGAAGTCCGTGAGTAGTTGTGATTCTGGATTGCCAGACAGCTACCAACAATGACAAGAAACTGCCATGTAGGGAATCTTGATACCATGTCTTGTTTTGACTGATTTCCAGTCAATGCTAATATGGAAAATTCGCTAGCCAACCAACAACTGTAACAATGTATTTGAGAGACAAGTGCACATTGTGCAAATGTATTTGTTTTCAATAAACATTGGAGATGAAATATAGTTTCCATGTTGTCAACAATCTAAGCCAACCCCGTCTTTTTTGGCCCATAGTTGCACACGCGTAATTTTTGTTGCTAAACAACCAACCCGTCTAGTACTACATTAATGTCCGCAAAAAAAACATAACTATAGTACTACATTAAAAAAAAATTGTTTAACGTATGCTTCACCCATTCCCCATATCCCAATTTGTGCCACCCATGAGTGAGAATCCTAATCCAAGTATAGATCATATATTGTGTTCGCTACAGGTTTTAGAAAAGAGCAGAAGCTCTGAACTATCAGTTCAGACTTGAGTCCTACCTACAGTACCAGTCAAAAGTTTGGACTCCTACTAATTCCAGAGTTTTTCTTTATTTTTTACAATTTTCTACATTGTATAATAATAGTGAAGACAAACTATAAAATAACACATATGGAATCATGTAGTAACCAAAAAAGTGTTAAACAAATCAAAATATTTTATGAGATTCTTCAAAGTAGCCACCCTTTGCATTCTCTCAACCTGCT
The DNA here is from genome assembly GCF_036934945.1 of Oncorhynchus masou masou. Taxonomy (NCBI): domain Eukaryota; kingdom Metazoa; phylum Chordata; class Actinopteri; order Salmoniformes; family Salmonidae; genus Oncorhynchus; species Oncorhynchus masou. The sequence goes on from NW_027016523.1 coordinate 481,616, forward strand.
TCACGAGGTAGTCACCTGGAATGCATTTAAATTAAGTGGTGTGCCTTGTTAATTTGTGGAATTTCTTTCCTTAATGGATTTGAGACAATCGGTTGTGTTGTGTCAAGGTAGGGGTGGTATACAGAAGATAGCCCTATTTGGTAAAAGACCAATTCCATATTATGTCAAGAACCACTCAAATAAGCAAAAGAAAAATGACAGTCCATCATTACTTTAAGACATGAAGGTCAGTCGATCCAGAAAATGTCAAGAACTTTAAACTTTCAAGTGCAGATGCAAAAACCAAGTGCCATGATGAAACTGGCTCTCATGAGGACCGCCACAGAAAAGGAAGACCCAGAGTTACTTCTGCTGCAGAGAAGTTCATTAGAGTTACCAGCCTCAGAAATTACAGCCCAAATAAATGCTTCAGAGTTCAAGCAAGACCCATCTCAACAATCAACTGTTCAGAGGAGACTGCGTGAATCAGGCCATTATGGTCGAATTGCTGCAAAGAAACCACTACTAAAAGGACACCAATAAGAAGAGACTTGCTTGGGCCAAGAAACACAAGCAATGGACATTAGACCGGTGGAAATCTGTCCTTTGGTCTGAGTCCAAATTTGAGATTTTTGACCGCCGTGTCTGCGAGACGCAGAGTAGGTGGACGGATGATCTCCGCATGTGGTTCCCACCGTGAAGCATGGAGGAGGTGGTGTGATGGTGCTTTGCTGGTGACACTGTCAGTGATTTATTTAGAATTCAAGGCACACTTAACCAGCATGGCTACCACAGCCTTCTGCAGCGATACGCCATCCCATCACGTTTTTACTACATGATTCCATATGTGTTATTTCATCATTTTGTCTTCACTATTCTACAATGTAGAAAATAAAGAAAAACCCTTGCATGAGTTGTGTCCAAACTTTTGACCGGTACTATACATGTTATGTAACATTTGCTCTTAGTATTTGCCCAGTAGGTTTCCTCAAGGAGAAAGCCCCCACTTTTATGTCAAAGATAAAACAAATAGTAAATACAGTATATGCTATAGATTTTACAACAGTAAACTTTACTACAGACATGTACATAAACACTGCAATGAATACTAGTGTACTTCCGCAAAAACACTACAGTGAATAAATATAGTAATACTACAGTATAATTTCATATGGGTATGTCGACAGGGGAGAGAACGCAGAAAGGAGTTTTTTTGCCTGCAGGGAGAGGAAAGAGGGCAATCTACGACAACTATACGTGATTAAGACTTAACACATTTTATAGGATACATCGGAAGTTTTACTTTCCTAGAAGACTGTAAATAAATAAATGTCCTGTGTAAAGAGAGGAGAGGGGACAAAGGCTTGAGGAGAGTAGGAAAATAATAATTATTCATCTACAGAAGGAGGAGAGAGAGGCATTTTCCTGAGGAAGAAAGGAGAAGAGCTCTGCACAGAGGAGAGGGAAGAAAGGCATTATTTGTCTAGGGAGAAGATAATGTTGCCTTAGGGGGAGAGAGGAAGGCTGTTTTCTTGCTTGAGGGGAAATATCATGAAGTCGAGGGGTGAGATCTGCCTCAAACTACAGTGCACTTATTTATTTACAGTCTTCTAGGAAAGTAGAACTTCCGATGTATCCTATAAGATGTGTTAATTCTAATTAATGTATAGTTGTCGTAGATTGCGTGATCACCTACCACAGGGTTTTTGGGGTCGATCTTTAGGACCTCTGCGAACGAGGAGTGTGCCTCTGAGTAGTTGTTCTGACTGAGGTAGATGAAGGCCCTGAACCACACAACACACACAGGTCAGCTGGGTTACTACAGAGACCTATCACATGACAATGTCACTTCAGTGATTCTGTGTGAAGATGGAATTGTGAATCAACACAGGGTGAATGACACCATTTTGTCTCCTAGCAAAGCATCACAAAGTGACCCCTGTGCCTGCTCACACCCTACAACTGTAAGGGAAGTCTGACAGAAGTACAGATAAATGAAACAGGAAATTGTTTAATTTATGACACACACTGATTCGTACCTGTTCATCAAAACGCATGTGTCTGTAGTTCCACTTCCCTTCTCCAGAGAGGCTCTCTCTACATCTAGGAAATACTTCTCGGCTGTTTTAATGTCTCCAATCTGGTCAAAAATAACAATTCAAACCAAAACGCATTATGTTGTGGAAAAAGTAGTTGAAATTGAAAGAGAAAAAGGTGTGTGTGTTCACCTGCAGGAATATGCGTCCTATCCCACTCAGCAGCTGTACTTTCTGCTGAGGCTCGTACTGGACGATGGAGTGATATGTCTCTACAGCCAGAACATAGTCCTAGATAAAGAGAGAGGGAGACAGACAGAGAGAGGGAGACAGACAGAGTGAGAATTAATCAAGTGTATTGACCATTAGTAGGGCGAGGTGTCCCTGGTCACACCGTGCCCCAGCCATGGCTGTTCTCTACCACACATCACATCGCTCACATGCTGACTGAACTGCTGAGCATGGCTGCTATGTATCTGGGGATGGGAGAGAGGTCAGTGAGTTGGTGCAATGTGTGTGTGTTTACATTCATGCTACCACCAGCAGATGGCGCTGTGTCTCTTTCTATGGTCCTATGTACAGAACGACTCCCCACTTTCTCTCTGTCCCTCTTTCTCCATCTCCCACTAACAAAGAATCCAATCAGGGTGATCCTATGGGATATTACTGGGAAGCCTGTGGTCTGCCATCATACATCTACAGACCAACACAAACAACATTTTACACACAACTGTCACTAGGAAAGAACAAGCAACATTATTAGAAAGCATTCTCTACTAAAGTATAGAGCCCTCAAACTCAACTCTGAACCTCAACGCCAGTTCTACTGCATTTTTTTCATTGTTCCCCTCTAATCAGGGACTGATTTAGACCTGGGACACCAGGTGGGTGCAGTTAATTATCAGGTAGAACAGACAAACAGGAGGCTCCGGACCACGTAGAGTCAGAGTTGAATAACCCTGGTATAGAGGGCCATTAAACATGATGAATGCCGTCTTCATCGAAGGAACTTGTCAAATGTATTGTGGGTGTCAGGTGAACACTGTGTCACTCTGCATCTGCCAATTACATTATGACTCCAAGCCATGATAGATCATCCAGAATGGTGGTTCTGTTACATGATAGCTTTGTGTTTCACTGTTCAATCATTTGGTCTAGACTCTGGGTGGACAGACAGTGTCTTGGTGCAGGATATGCCCAGGCTAGCGTCCGCCTGGCTGTTCCACTGTCAGCATGGGTCTCGAGACAGAGTTCTGGACTGAGGGGAAGACAGAATGAAGAGGAACGAACCAGACAAATGGCATCTCTCCTTATATAATGAAACACACACACCCGACAAGACCTCTAACACGTTTACTCACTATGCACCAAAACAATGCTGTTAAACCCAATAAGCCTTTATTAGCCATTGTGTGTGTGTGTGTGTGTGTGTGCATGGCTTGCTAGTTGTTATCCATTCCTCCGCTAGCTTCCTGACAGCCATGGACGGGCATGTGTGTGAATATGTGACTGGGCAAGTACGTCAATGAATGTGTGTGTTACAGTTGGTGTGTGTGTGTGTGCGCATACACCCACAGGGCACTCTGGTAGCTCTGTGCTGCCGTTATAGTCCCTCCCCCACCCACACGCGGAACACATACCTTCATCATGAGCAGACAGTTAGCCATGGCGTACATGACCCGACTCAGACGAGACTTCCACAGCTGAAGAGATGCTGCAACAAAGGAGGACCCATTGGTTTCATTTCAGACCTGTTGATTTATTTACCTGGACAATTTTAGCATTGTGGGACCAATTGAATCGACATTTCACTGTACAAAAACAGAGTTGAATATAACACACAACAGAAGCACGAGAGATGCAAATTCAGCACCTCCTTCGCCTTTCTCTCCCATCTCTCTATCCAACTACCCCCTCCCCTCATCACACTAGTATTCCCATCACCATCATCGTTGGTCTGAGAAGGGAGGGAAGACGCTGCAACTCCCTCTCCCACACACTAACTCTTTCTATCCTCAGGCTGATTGTATAGGCTGTCAGTGGGCTTGTTTGCGCTCAGCTGCAGCAAGATGTGTTCTCATATGCGTGAATGTGTATGGACTGGATTGTGTGTACAGTCATATTGTGTGTGTGTAGTGAACCTGTGTGTGTGTGTGTGTGTGTGTTCTGCTGACTGAGGCCATCACTCAGTGGGGGTCTATTGAGATGTGCTAGTCTTTGTTATTGAGTGCGTAGGAAGAGAAGCAGAGAGAGAGACTGACAAAGGAGTGAGGTGCAACTACCAGATCCCTCTGCATCTGAACAGTACAATGAACCAATTATTGAAAAGTTGGCCATGTCTTATGTATTGATTGTTTTCTCACGACTCAAAACCAACTGTCTCAATGGTCTATGCCCATTTAATAAGTTCCTTTAATATAAGACAAACAGCAAAATAGTGGCTTCACTGGGAAGAGGATGGCGGAGGTTGAATAACACTGGGTATAGAGTGTGGGTTTACGCCACTCTCTCAGATAGTGTGGGACAGGTGGGGACGAGACACTGTTCTGTACCGCACCTTGTCTGTTCTCCTGGGTGAGGTTGATCATGCTGCCGTCCTCTGCCAAGCCCTGCTCAAGGTTATCCAGGATCTATCAGGAGAGACCGCGTTTCATAAAAGGGGACACGTTGTAAACAAGGTAGTCTTCATTTTTCAACCCATTACTGACTTTATTGGAAAAAAACAAAAGCGAGGGAGGACACGAGAGAAAGTTGGTGTGTGAACTCACGGTCTGACAGACGGTCCTCATGCTGTGTAGTCTGTCCAGAGACTCCTGTGGTTTCCCCAGGTACTGAGGCAGCTCTGCATGCAGCACCCGCATCGAGAACGGAACCATGGAGCCTGAAAGAACGAGAGAGAGAGAATCTTCACACATATGTCATTCACAAACTCCCACAGACGAAACGTACAGATGGCGCTGAGAAACGTGTGTTGCAAAGCAGGAAGCCTCCTCTCCCTTTATCCAACACTCTCTTCCTCTCGCCCCTCTCTCCTGTGGAACGAAGGCCCTACCTAGAGGTGAGCAGTGAGTCATATGCCTGAGCTTTGAGCCTTTGATCTCTGGCTCTTTGATAGCTACAGAGGAAGCACCGTCTCGGTCTGTCTGTCGCTGTCTGTGTAGAGATTCTCTGGTAATCAGCGGCACCCATGAAAACACCCACGACTCCTATCTACAGCTTTACAGTGACGTCACAGAGAGAACAGCCATGTTCTGGAGTACTAAGGGTCAGGGGTTAAACTCGTTTCACTCTGTTGACCTAAAGAAACATCGGACTTGTCAGCTTCGTGTAGAAAGAGTGAACTAAATGAAAGTACATCCCATCATTTAGTGAAACTATGACTTGTTGGATGCAGATGAATAGTTTTATTTTCTAAGTTTCCTTTAAAAAAAAACATTAAACTTTTCCCTCTCACTTTGTAAACAAATGAATAACCGATTCTGTTTTTTTAAACAGTATATCCTGCTGGTTGTTTGAGAGGATATGCTTGGCGCTCGCTAATGTTCCTTCTAAGAGTTAGATCATGGATAATAGATATTGGATGGGGGCAGCAGACCTTCAGATGTCAATCTTTGATGCCAGGCAGGAAACTGTTGCCAGTATCTGTAGCCACCTAGGGCAGCACAAAGCATTTAATATTGAGGAATGGAAATTCAATCTGCTCTCCCCTTGGACTGCTGTGTGGTGTCGCTTCAAGCGTTCACCTCGGTTCTCTCGCTGTCTGTGTGTCCGCGGCCATGACTCTACAGCGATTGCCTCTACTATAGGAAACCCTAGGGCTGTAAAGACTAAAGCAATGGCACTACATCAGAGAGCTGCTCATGCAGAGTTAAAAGGGAAAAACAACAGTGGCTGTGAAATAAAGTGTTGTCTTTGGTTGTTAGCAGGGCTGGGGATTTCTATGGTTTGATCAGGGGGGGTGTCGGAGCGTTTGGTTAGTATTTTAAGTATAGATGGTGTGTACCTCTCCTCCCAGGGTATACAGTAGGATAGTATTCATAGTAGAGGTCAGGTTGGTCCAGGTTTCCAAACGGCTCCAGTTCCATCTCAGCGTTCTGGAACAGGCTCAGCTTGGTGAGCAGGGCCAGGCGAACAAACCACAGCTGCAACAACACACACTCCTGTCATCCTAGCCTGTTCCCACCCCCACCCACCCACTCTGTGGGTGTGTGTGTGTGTCAGCCCACTCTTGTCATCCTGAGTCTAATTCATGCAGGCAGCTCCTGGCTTTCACCCCCATCCTCTCCTCTACCACACACACACACACACACACACGTTAGTCTTACCTCTATTCCCCAGACACACTGTACCGACCCTTAGCTACATACGTGATCAGATACGTGACTTACACACATAAACCACTCTCACACATACAGGCATGTGCACCAGTATTGCCAAAGACAAACAAACATTTACAGACAGACACACAGGTACCTGTAGTGAGTCAGTGTTGTGGCTGGAGGGCTGGCCAGCCTTACCGTAGCCCTGACCATGAGCTGTCAGCAGTCTGCCTGTCAGGTCCACCGCAGCACGCCAGTTCTTCGTGCTCTACAGGGACAGAAGAGCCGCCGTTACAACAAAACCAACAGACAAGGTGAGAGGATAGGCACACACACACACACACACACACACACACACACACACACACACACACACACACACACACACACAGGACACGGTGACCGCTAAATTGAACCAACCAGAGATGCCAACCATAGCATTGTCAAGTGAGTTTATGACTGGTGGTATTAGTGGTAAGGAGCCAAAGACAGGGGACAGAGGGGCATAAGAGAGTGTGTGGAGTCGAGCCTCCCAATCAGTAAGGATGACAAGGTCAGCCCAGAGATTGGGTTTTCACTGCACGGCCATTCATCACAGCCAGCCAGCTAATTAGGCAGCAGAGGATTACACATGAAACAGAAGGGGAGGGGGGGTGAAAGGAGAATAGAAGAACAGAGAGGAGAGGAATGCAAGCTAGATCTGTTGAGTAAATAGAGGAGGGAGAGCCCAGTCACAACAGACAGCTTTCTTTCTATACTGGAGCACAGGTGGGGTGCCATCATGGGAGATTTCACTGGGTTATCATTAGTTAAACACACCCACAATGTCCTAATTATGACTAAACCCCACCCATTTCTACAACTTATCGACTTAAAATTGTATTTTAAACCTAACTGCAGCAACACTGAACCTTATGCCTACATTTTTGTAGCCAATTTTGACTTTGTGGCTGTGTTAATTTGTGATGACAATTTCACTGGGACAATGAAAGACATCCTTTCTCCCCCCTCTCACTCTTCCACACACACACACTCCCTCCCTCCCTCCCTCCCTCATGCCAGTGTCCCTGGTGCCTCTAAATCTTCATTAGGGGGTGAAATGAAGCTGAAAACGAGAGACATGGAGATGGCCAAAAGCAGCTGCAGCCACTGAGACAGAACCCACGGCAGTCCCCAGGGAGTTTGGGGAAAGTTACCTGAGTTTACAACCCTATACTGTCCACGCATACACTCGCACGACCCTATACTGTCCACGCATACACTCGCACGGCCCCATACTGTCCACGCATACACTCGCACGGCCCCATACTGTCCACGCCACACTACTGTCTGTCCACGCATACACTCGCACGGCCCTATACTGTCCACGCATACGCATGTACTGTCCACGCATACACTCGCACGGCCCCATACTGTCCACGCATACACTCGCACGGCCCCATACTGTCCACGCATACACTCGCACGACCCTATACTGTCCACGCATACACTCGCACGGCCCCATACTGTCCACGCATACACTCGCACGACCCTATACTGTCCACGCATACACTCGCACGGCCCTATACTGTCCACGCATACACTCGCACGACCCTATTCTGTCCACGCATACACTCGCACGACCCTTGTGAAATCAACCATATCCCATAATGTAGTGGCACCAAGTCGTAAGTAGGCTTGAAAAAGAGCGCCACCTGTTGGCTCGGTGGGTGGTCTCCGAAAGGGGTGCCGGTCTAGTATAGGCACAACTTTTCCATAGTCCTGGTAAGAGACTGATAACAACCAGCAGAATACAGGGATAGCCTGCAATTCAAATGTTATTTCACACCCAATACAGGCACACACACAACTTCACAGAGGAGGGAACTGTTGGTGATGCAACTGGAAAGCTCCAGAAGTGCTAACAGAGGAGCCTGTAAACAACGGGGTCCACACCTCTGTTCCCTGCACGTGGGGTAGGCAGAGTTGAGGGCAGGTAGGCTACTTGTTTCCGGAATTAGATGGCTGTGAGTTAGTGTTCAGGAGAGGGACAGTAAGGGTTTTCAACAAGGGGTCGTTCCATCTCAAAAAGCACAAGAAAGAGGATCGACAACCACCATCTAGATTGTTCCTAAATGTATTCTGTTGTCAGAAACAAAAGATTAGCATTCCTACAACTGATACTCGTTGTTGGGGTGGGTTTGGTGCGGGATCTATGGGTGGCTTTTTACAATCTCATTGCTAGAACAAAAGGTTAGGTCCAAATCATATGTGAGGTACTATATTCATTGAATATTATATGAAATGGCTAATTTGGGTGCAATCAATTAGCTTAACTTCTAATGATCAAAATCAAATTATTTCCCAACAAAAATAATGTTGCAGGAATGCTAATCTTCTGTTTCTAACGACAGAAATGATTTCAGAGCCATCAGAGATGGTGGGTGTCATGGCTTGCTGAAATGCCATGGAATGACCCACCAAGACCGATGTTAGTTAGTGCCATCATGCATACCCAAACACCCAACAGCATCAATAATCCCAGGTGTGAGAAAGGTCTATTAGAAGAGGTGAGAGAGAGAGAGAACAGTAGATGAACATGACTAATACACTGAACAAAAATATAAAAACGCAACACGTAACAATTTCAAAGATTTTTACCGAGTTCCAGTTCATAGAAGGAAATCAGTTCATTGAAATAAATGCATTAGGCTCTAATCTATGGATTTCACATGACTGGGAATGCAGATATGCTCCCTAACAGGGATGTAAACTAATTGTTTTTGTGCATATGGAACATTTCTGGGATCTTTTATTTCAGCACATGACACATGGGACCAACACTTTACATGCTGTGTTAATATATTTTTTCAGTATATACATTTACCTCCGCTCAAATTACCCTGCAATAAGAGCCAATCGGATCCTCCTAAATCAAGTGAGGATGCATTAAGACAGAGAAGTTGCTGATTATATTGAGTGATATTTAATGAGGAAATGCGGATGAACGCAGAATGTGTACAGAGCAGGGCCACAGTGCAGGCCTAAATGAAAACTCCTGTCTCTCACACTGGGGAAGGAAGTGGATTAGCCACAGTTTGCATGCATAGTGTTCATGTACAGCCACCGGGGAGGCAGGGGTATGAGCTTCCTTTCAGCTCATCCCTTTGTATTCACCTGATTTAAAAATAAATAAATAAATAAAAGGTCCAACAGAAGCCCTTGTGAGTACTACAGACGCGTGGCGTGCTCTCACGCACGCACACAGCTGGGGGAGAGAGAACCAATAGGATTTACAAGCCAGCTAGTGTCTGCTTGACTAGCCACAGTTCTGAAGGGGCAACAGCGAGAGACTCCAGAGCCAGTAAAACCAATCAGGCCTTGGGCCCCCGCCAGGGAGCTCCATCCCCACCCCATAGGAGAAGAACAGAGAGACTTCACTCCAGCCTACTACTTCAATAGAATACCACTGGATTCCCTACTCATACAAAACACACAGAAACAAACACAAGGCTGTGTTTGCAATTAGCAGCGTCACGGGTTTAAAAGGGGCGAGGATTCTTAAATTGGGTTGAAGATCACAAGTTTTAGAGATTTTCCTTTTGTGAAGTAGAAACTCCCTGAAGCGAAGCTCACTGCACACCCACTGCCAGGCTTCTCGTGAGACGCCAGCCTCCAGCCAAACACAGTAGAAAGGCTACTCGCCCTGCTCTGCCTAACAAACTAAAGCTCCTGTGCCACTTCAATTTAGCCCCAGAATTTTGAATGAATAGAGGGGAGAGACAAAAGAAAGGTAGTATGCAAAACACACTAGCATCTCTAAGGCCTTGCTAGTGACTAACTTGTCTTTGATGCTTTGGTGAAGGGCTGTAGGCTCTGTATCAGTGGCCCTGAGTGCCAGTCCAGGGCTTTGCCTCCAGGCCAAGAGGATGGACTGACTGGCTGACTGTTCTAAAGACCACCGTAGTTTCTGTTTGAAGGGATCTATAGCCCTGGGACAATGGTATAGATCACATGACTGATATGAAGGCATTTGGAAGTAACTAGTTTAGTAGGGATTGCTATAGCAACTCTGTATGACCCTGTCATGGCTGTCTCTGGGAGAGTTCTGAACAGCTTTCCTTTGGGTGACCGTGTTTGATGACGTTGTCCACAGATGGATTTAAAGGCCTCATTCTCCCTTTACAAAACTCAGTACCTAGCTGTAGCTACATTGCCACGCTCGGTGCTTATGCCCAGGACCAGTGCTGAAGAGCACTGACTGCCATAGCATAGGACAAACAGCTGACACAGCTAGTCCAGATCTCAATGTTGTAATGGGTTGAGGTAATGACAACTCTGCTGCACACCTCCAGGTAGCTACTGTATAATGCAGGTCATTGTGGTTACAGATGGGAGGGAGCGTCAAGGCCAAGGCTGACCCAGCCAAGGTGGGAGGAAGGTGGGGATGATGCTAATCATACCTCCCCTCCCCTTCCTCCACTGGACATATGGCTCCGGCACAGACGGGCCTGGCCCCAGGCCCAGACACCAGCACACTAGGGAGAGAGGGAGGTCATCAGCCCCAGAGGAAGAGAGGGATGGAGAGAAGGAAGGAGAGAGGTGGTTAATCAGAGTGACAGATTAACCAGCCCAGGGCCCTGCTGAGAGAGCGGGGACGCTGACCAGCCACAGGGAGAGCGAGGAGACAGGTCACCGGAGGGAGAGAGATGAGAGAAATATAAGCCCTAGGCCAATATGACTATGGAGAGAGGGGGGGTGGGGGGGCAGGTCACCAGAGGGGGGGGAAGGAGAGGGGCCATGGGTAATGCTGAGCAAGAGGAGGCATTGGCCGGCTGACATTGGCCACAAGAGACAAGAGACGGGTCACAACACAAGCCTCAGAGGAAATGAGGAAGGGATGAGAGGGAGGGAAGAGAGAGAAAAAAAAAATAAAGTCCCTGAGCCCTGCTGAGCAAGAGGGGAAATGCTGACGGGCCGACTCAGGGGAGAGGACAGACGGGTCACTAGCTCTCAAAGGAAGGGTAGAGAGAGGGATGGGAGGGAGAGAGAGAGACATCCTGAGGGATAGAGGACAGTGAACCAAGCGGAGAGAAAGAGGATCTGGCTCTCCCTCTACAACACCAACATTCAACAGGGTTTGGGTCAGTCCTAAGTCAAAGTGCGGAGCTATGATATTTGGACTCAGTTACTGTATGTTCAGGTGGTGTTAATAATATTATCTGAGCTCGCCTATGAATAATGTTCTCTCAGTGGTGTATATCACCACTGTCTGTCTGTATCAGCGGGGGATGGGGAGAGAGCGAGAGAAAGAGAACGCAGCATCTGTTCTCAAAGCCTCGCTCTTCTCCACAGAGGCCGTTTCCTCCTTTTCATCCCTCGCTTCCCCTCCCCTCATCTCTCTTCTTTCCCAGCCTAATAGCTCTCTTCCTCCCTTCCCATCTCTTCTCTCTCGTCCTTCCTCTCCCTCTCCTCTGTTCTTCCCTTCCATAATCTCTGTGCTCCTCCCTCCATCTGTGATAGCCAGCGTTTGTGTGTTCTCTCAGAGGGAGTGTGGTGGCAGTGGGTGCAGTCAAACTCTGGCACTGCAGCATGAGTCACTGCCAGCTCCCAGCAGCCCCCAGAATCAGGAGGGAGTACACACACACACACACACACACACACACACACACACACACACACACACACACACACAAGCCAGAGGGAAGACTCACACACATCTCTATACAGCCATAGGGCACATCTAATTAGTCACTACAACCCCAAGGTAAACATAGCTCTGTGTGAGCGCGCACACACACACACACCAGGGTTTCTAATAGCCAATAAATAGAATTGGTGCAGGCCAATTGTCTGGGAGAAGAAGAAAAAAAATCCCATTGCAAGATGCTTTTTAGCCTATTCATTGATGGAAATACCAGTCGACGTAAATACATTTGACCGGTCATGCTTGTCGTCTATAGATTCATTTGCATAATTTTGTGGAATGACATTGGTGAGTGTGTATTTTTGTTTGTTGTTATGATTCTTATTTATCACACGTTCAGAGCATATAGATACAGAGCGGGAAATCTGTCAAGACAGCACAAGAGCTGCTGCTGGATTGAACATGTGCTTTAAAGCCAAATCATTGCACAATTCTAAATGCAATTGCATTGCGTGGCCATGATTAAAAAGAGCTGCTATTTTTATTTCTCAACTGGAATTTGAAGCTCACTTCCCATTCACCATTCAAGTGCATAGGCAACAGTAGGCAAGCTAGTTATTGCATCTTTAGATCTCCAATTGTTCAACATTTCTAACGGATATTCTCATATCTGTCATTTTCCCGCTTATTGCATTATGGAACAAACATTTGTGCGTAGCCTACTGCCGTGTGCACATCGCTGCGCTTATAATGTGAAGAAATAATATTTGGTCAACATTTTAAGGTAAATATTCTGTTCTGTTGCATCAGCCTCATTGCTTTTTAATTTTTATGTACTGGTCGTATGAATTTGTGCTCTATCGTCCTGCAACTGTCCCAGAGTTGGTTTGGAGTAGTCTATATCTTTCTCGCACAGAACGACAAGCTGACCAAAAGAATAGGTCAAATTTTCTACTATGGGGGATAGTAAATTGACATAGGCTAGTGATTTTGCTGTTCATTACTCATCTTGTGGGCAGTTATTCTACCATCTTCAAAGTGAACATGGGAATTCAGTAAATTATGTGAAGAGGAATTACCATAATCTATAAATGAGTCTTTCTATAAACAAATGGGGCCAATGTGTGACATTGGGATAAACATTTCAAAATAGTTTCAAACAAAAATAAAGATTTTCACGCAGCTCCGAATGTGGGAAAGTGAATATATGAAAATTGGCCCATAACAACATAGCCCTCGGACCATATATACTTTATTAAGCATGGCTCATAGACAAATTCAAGGACTTTTTCAAGCACTTAATTGTTATTTTCAAGAATCTCAATGTTATACAATTGCAAAATACATAGGGCAAAATATAGAACCCTTCCCTCCCAAGAAACATGCAAAAGTAGGCCATTAACACTAACACACACCATGCCAACATACACCAAGTGAATGAAGAAACAGACCACCCAACTGTCTCAAATTCGGTGCAATCAATCATAACTATTGATCAGTGTCAGGTTGATAGGCTGGGCCGGCTGGAGCTGTGAGGGCCACAGTGGAGGAGCAAAACCCATTGACATTTCAACAGACCTGCCTCACTCACAATCTGTGTGTGTGTGTGTATTCCTGGAGGACCACAGCCCAGTGCCAGGTGGGAGTGTGAGCAGAAGGCTTTGAAATATGCAAACAGCTCCCATGCATTAGACATCAGCACAGCAGGAGAGAGAACTCGAAGCCTGGAGGATCTCTCTCTCTCTCTCTCTCTCTCTCTCTCTCTCTCCCCCCTCCCCCTCTCTCTCCCCCTCCTACAGGGCATACGCTTTAAATACCAAGTGCAGGTCAGGGGCATTTGCTAAAATAGGGGAAGGGGAGGAAAGAGGAGAATGAGGTCATGGAGGAGGAGAGGTCACTATGCAGACTAATTGACATGCTTTATGGAGGGATAGGGGAGTCAGGTGAACCAGAGAAATTGTAGGCAATTTTATGGGGCTGTGCTATTAACAACCATTCAATGAGGGAGGTGAGGCATACTCTAGGTAGTCATCATAGAATGTCACAAGCGTAACTGCTACATACAAACAGCAATTTACGCTGTCTTCACTCACTGAATAAGTAGAAGTGCAAGCTCTTTCTGTGCATTCTAGTTCTTTCAAATGGAGGGGAATGCAAAGGCGAATTATTATATATATTTTTAAGTATGGGTAAACCAAGCTTCCATGAAAGTCGTTTCCAACAAGGCTGTTACATATAGATGTATAAAATACCTGTTCACACAAACACATTAACATGCACGCACAGTGACTCACAATGAGTTGTTTGAGGCCCAGGAAGGACTGTTCTACAGAGTTCGCTGTAAGGACCTGTCTCTTCATAGCCGCCTGCTCCCCCATTAAACGCACCATCAGATCCTTCACAGCATCACCCTGAAACGCACACACAGAACTGGTCAGTGGTCACAATCAGTTAGGGCCAAGAGAAAATGACTAGATCTCAACATGTATGGAATCCCAGCTCTATGGGCAAATGGCAAGCTAACCCACCTGCAGGTTGTCAAACTTGAGTCCGGGCATGGCCAGGCTCTCCCTCTCCACAAACACCTGGCTGTAGTGCTGCGTTGCCATGGAGATCAGCACCTTCCTGGTCTCCTCAGAAGGCAGCCAGGCATCGTACCTCTTATCAGCCTCACTCATGTTCAGTGCCGTGGCAAACGGGTCATCTCCCCCCGAGAACACAGCCTGCAGCTGGGTGAAGGGCTGAGGAGGGGCTGTGGCCGGGGCTGGCTCTACTGGAGCCTGTTGAAGAGGCCTGGGGGAGGCTTCAGTCTGGGTAGGCCCAATGAAGGAGTTAGGGGTGAGGATGCCGGACTCCGTAAGGCCAGAGGTGGACAGAGAGGACCCAGAGGAAGCAGAGAGCTGGCGTTCGGGTGGGGCGGCTGACTTTGGGGACTCTGCGTTGGGGTTGCTGATAGAGATGAAGGAGGAAGTAGTGAAGGAGTCAAAGAAGTCAGTAGCCGGGTTGACATGGCCACTGTCAGAGAAGAACTTGCTGAGGCTGGGGCTGGGCTGGCAGACCAGGGGAGCCAGTTGACTGGGGGTAATCTCTGTGCTCCCCCCGGTGCCACTACTGAAGCTGGGAGATTTAATGAGGGTAGGCTGGAAGCCATCCGGAACCAGGGCCTGGGCTTTGGGCTGGCTGCCCTGGCTGAATATGGTGCACACAGGGATGGATTCATCCTTGGATGTGGTCTCTTTGCTGCTGGCTTCCAGGGCTGCTGCCTCCGGCTTGGGGCTGCCTGAGCTGGGGGTGCTGTCCTCTGGGGTTACAGCAGAGACAGAGACAGTGATAACGTCCTGGTCATCAGTGGTTAGCTTCTGTTTCACATTCTCCAATGGTTCCTCAGGACTAGAGGCTACTGGACTTGTCTGCATCATCGCTGCCTCTATCTTGATCTCAGTAGTGTCTTGTCCAATCAGATCATCCATTTTCTCCTCCACCTCCTCCTCCTCCTCTTCCTCCATTAAGGTTTCTTTAACCACTGCTGCTGCTGGCTCTTCCTCCCTCTCCTCAAACTGCTCCAGCAGGTTGTCCATGGGAACCACATCATCCTCCTCACTGTTGTTGGGGGAGTCAGAGATCATGACACTCTCCATCATCTGGTCATTGAGCTTGTCCATCAGGCTCTCTGAGGGCGTGCTGTGGCTGTCCTCCTCTGGAGTGATGAAGGACTCACCCCCCAGGTCGATGCTCTCCTCCTGGAAATGGACATCAGAGGAGGGAAGGAGGGATGGCTGAGGAGAGATAGGGGCTTCACTCAGGCTGGGTTTAACCTCCACTGCCCCTGTGATGTCAAGGGTGACTGGCCTCTGGGCAGGAGTCTCGTTGTTGTCCATGATTCTTTGCCCTGAGGAATAGCATAGCACGGGGAAATAAAGTAGATCCACATAAAACATGACATGGATTTGTAAGTACGTGCGTTAAAGTATAGGTAATGCATTTGGTATTTCTTAAACTGGGCTATAGTAGAATATTGTTGTGGCTGTTGCGTGATGACGATAGGCTAATTGCTTGACTAGCTAGCCAGCTATTTAAATAGCTTGTTAAGCTAAGTTAACAGTGCTTCAAATGGCGAAACGGGACATTAGCTAGTTTCATAAAAGTATTAATACAAAACACTTGTTTACAGAAATCACATGTAGCGATGCATCAGAATCTCCTGTAAACGAGCTGTAAACGAATACATGTTAACAAAAAAGGGAGAGTTACGTTACCTTTGCTTAGGAACGATGACAGTTACGGCAATAGTGCGCCTGCGTTAGTTTTCCAGGAAGGGAAATGTACGGTGTCCTAGAGGGTTGAAATTTCATACGCAACTGTCAAATGGGTATTCTTGAAGATTTTACGCATTTTAAAACATAAATATCAGCTTTTCCCAAACATATTTACGGGTATTTACTATACCGTACGTAAGTATTCATTTTTACGTTTGCGGAACTATAATAACGTCCAGGGAGGTGATGGATAACCAGTACAAGCCGCTTATTTGTGAAACCTCAAATTAAACGTTACGCTTTCTATCAATAATCATAAGCTTGCATCAGAAGTGGGAAATGGAGGACGATGCACCTGTCATATACGGCCTCGAATTTCAGGTACAGTCAGTTCCATGCATTTGCTTGATAACGTTAATGCTATGTCAGACAACCCCCTAGCTAAGAATTTAACCCCAGTGACAGCTGAGTTGTATTCAATGTATGTCAACATTGTTACTTTGCAATTATATCATTCATTTTTACAATGTGTCAATTGTTTCTATCTTGTTGTTTTGCTTCTCCAGGCTCGTGCACTTACTTCCCAGACAGCTGAATCAGATGCCATTCGATTCCTTGTGGGCACCCAGTCCCTCAAATTTGACAATCAGGTGAGTCAACCTACTACACAGCTGTATATGGGCAATTCCATGGTAATGTTTTTTCACCTTAAAATGTTTGCCAAACAAAAAACAAGGTTCAACAAACCATACAACTCCATGCACCAGGACTACAAAAACAAGACTACAAAAACACATTTCCTGGAAGATCTGTGCAAACGCAAAATTTGGTCATGGATTTTCGGTCAAATTTACCTCTGATTGTTGCGACCAACATCTGCTCCGAATTTATTAAGTTTCAAATATGTCTGCCAAAAAGAATTGGGTGTCAACTATGACATAACACCTTGAGTTTGAAATAATAGATTTTAGTTCTTGAACTACAGAAAGTGACGTGTATTTACACCCGGTAACAGAACTATGTACTACACAGAAATGCATAATTGTGGATATGAATGTCATTCTCTTCATGGTGATTTATCCTAAATAGGTACACAAAGGCTTAAATATGCAATATCCTCCTTTGCATATTTGGGTATTAATCTACACACTGGCAAACAAGACAATTTGGTTGGTTCAGACCTGACCAAATCTGAACCAGTCATAGATGTCTATGTTTCACAAGTTTGGACATCAAAGTACAGCACAGTAAAGCTCAGTAGAGTACAGTAGAGTTCAGTACAGTACAACACATTAGTGTACTCAACTCTAGTGTGCTCAACTGTGTACTGGCCGTTCCGGACTGTACCAAAACTGAAAAAACAATGTCTGTGGACATTAAAATTAAAGACAAGGCAGACTGACCAAATTTCTACTACTTTTCAACTTCGGTTGTTACTAAGTGGGCAAGGATGCTGGTTATGGAGTCTCTCAGAAATCAAAGCCTTTGCTTTCTCATACCTTTTAAGACCTTTTCTGGTAGATGTTTTCTGAGACCTATTTTTCCATCTGTTTGATCAGAAATCAAAGCCTTTACATAGTCCTAATATTTAGGATAGAAAATGTAAAAAGAGGGGGCTCATTGTGTCAGTAAGAGCTAGGAGAGGTATAGTAACTGGAGAGAGCGAGAGGGAAGGGTTGTCCAGACTGTTTTCATTTTACATTTACGTAATTTAGCAGGCAATCTTATCCAGAGTCACGTACAGTAGTGAGTGCATACATTTATCCTTTTTTGTACTGTTCCCCCGTGGGAATCGAAGCCACAACCCTGACATTTCGCTACACTCGCATTAACATCTGCTAACCATGTGTATGTGACCAATCAAATCTGATTTGACATTGCAAACACTATGCTTTACTAACTGAGATTTCTTTTTATCTCACTAAAGAGAAAGAAAACAGTTATGAGTTGAATATTACAGTACGCCAGTGGAAGGGAGAAATGTAGCAGGTGACCCAACTGTAGTCTGTTACTACTATGCTTTACCATTGCAGCCAATTCAATTGCAGTAATTCTGTTACAGATTTTTCGGAAATTCTGCTCCCAATTTGGTAACAGAATTTCAAGGTGCAATAACTTAATAAATCATAAACCAAATGGATATCAGTAAAAAATATATATATAATTTGT